>NW_028139634.1:0-55164 GCF_965202585.1 Thalia democratica
ATCGAGGCCAATTTATCTTTTATTCTTTGAATTTTCCTTTTTAACTTTTCTTTGTAGAACTTGGTAAAGTGAAATTCCTAAGCAACTTATTTACTTTCTTGATTAAATTTATTAAAGTTTTTCAGACTTGGATATTTTTCTTCGATTTTTATTACAGATTTAGTTGAAAACAAATTGACTTCAGCGTATCTTTTTGACTCAAAAAACTTGTATCATTTAAGTTTGACATCAAAGATATCAGTGAAACCAATACTTTCAGTTTTCTTCACAGTAACAACTTCACTCGTCCCAGGGTTCAATCCACCAATGAAAAGCGAGTATTTGTTTCCATGGTAATCATACTTAGGGATTTATCCAACATAATTTTTTGCCATGTCAAGTAACTTTCGTGTATGATTGTAAACTAATGCTTAAAAATTTTGTGTTGATTACAGGACATTTTAAAGTCAGATTTTTTAAAACTTATAACTCATAAAGTAATTGATATTAAAACATTAACTCCACAGTATGAAAAACTAACCTGCTTTTTAAATGAATAAACAATACAAGCAATACGCATTTTTATATTTCGAATCACAACTGTAATTTTAATCCATAACTAGTAGTAAAAATCATTTAAAATAGTTATAATTTAATGAGCTATCTTAAAATTTAAATTGAATTAGACTTGCACTTAGCTTAAGAGTTAGCTATTAGTTCTTTTTAAAATTTTGAAAAAAACTTTCCTTCAAAGGAAAAATCATAATTTGATTGTTGTTATATAATTGTACCATTTTAACAACAATTATTTTGAAGTTTTTAAAATTTAACTGAAATTAAAAAAAATTTGACATGCATATGTTGTAGATGAGCTCATATCTGCTTACAAATGAAAAATAAATTTAAAGTATAATCTAACTAAAGTTTTTCTTGGAGTGTGTTTCTAAAGTTTTAAACAACAGTAAGTAACAATCTACCTTCTGTAGAACTTTTTATATCAAATATCATTTAAAAATACCGTAGTCTATTTTGTATAGAACGAATATATTAAGATCAAAAAACCAAAAAATACTATGTATAAAAAGTTATTCTATTTGGTACACATGTCACTTAAAAACATAAATTAATTGTTTTTTTTTGTTTGTTTAAAGTGTTATGTAGTATTTATAACAAAAGTAACCCTAACAGTGTTGTTATATAAACAAAGTTGATCTCTTATTTTCATATTAAAAAAAAATTCAACGAGTTTTTCATCTTAATTTTCACAAAAGCAATAAAAAAATTCAAGATAATAAAGAACCAAAGTTAAGTATATTTAGTTGATTTTACAAGATGTGCAAAAATGACACTAGTGCAAAGTAGCGTTAAGCATTTCGAACTCGAATGGTTATAACAATTGTTTCAGTTTGTTTTAGCTAGTCTATATTATATATTTAAATTATTGGTGGAATTTTTTATCAAACAATTAATATTTGTTTTTGTACATTGATATCTTTTTACTTCGTATATTTATATTTAAAAAAAAAAAACTAATAACTTACATATTAGTTATGTTTACTGATTGAATAAAATATTAGTTGTGTTTCAGCTTTGTTTTTCTCTATTACATGGTTAATATACGTATAAGCGTTTTTGGTTTCTATATTTTACAATACTATAATTATAGTTTCAGGTAATGATGTATACAATTCAGTTGTAAAAGTTTATAGTTAGTTAAATATAATCTTTAATTTACTTTAAAAAGCACAAGTTTATGATACAAATCGTCCTCTTGTCTATTATTACTTTAACTTCGTTCGTTATTATAAAAATAACAACTTATCACAATAAACATTTACTACAGCTCATTAAATTGTGTATGTATACTTGATACAACATTTTAAAGTTGTGTTTGGCTTGACTAAATTGTGGTTCCCCGTTTGACCAAAGAAGAAAACGTAATTTACATCATCTTTCTACTAAATTTCATGCGCTAACTCACTTACTGAATAGAAAAGTTAACTTTTAGTTTAACAAACGCTGATTAAATGATTCACTAAAAACATTACACATTGCTTTTTGAATATTTTAGATTTATTTTGTAGCATTTAAAGAAATTATGTAATATTCTTTGTTATACAAAATTTTACAATTAACCTCGTAACTTTTTGATTAGCAACTTAATTTCAAAAAAATAGTAGAGGCTGGTAGAAAATCAAAGCAAGTTGTGTCTAGTACACCTTAACAAAAATCGATTTTTCTTTAATTTATTCTAATTGAACAAAAAATTAAAAATTTTACACAACGAATTTGCTTAGAAGTAGTAAAATCAATTAGTTACATAGTAACTAAGTTTTTAATGTTGTTAAATTCCTTTTCTTTTTATAGTTACAGTTTTTAAATGATGTCATTTTAATTAAGTTTAATTATAAAGTAAACTTATATGTCATAAAAAAAAATATACTTTATAAAATAAAATAATTCAAACGAAATATTGTCTGTTGCACTTTTGAATATTTAAAAAAACTATAAGTAATATTTAGTTGTCGGATAGGGATGTGAGTACGAAGTAAACCCAACGGTTTTATAGTATCTTTAATATATTTCCCCATGCATTTAGTTAGGACGAGGTAAGGTAAAAAAAAGTAGAAACCCAAAAACTGCTAGTTTTTATTTGGGAAATTACTTGTTATGGTTCTGCGCTAAAATAATTTTAGGAGAAATTTATAGAATAAGATAAAAATATTTAGTTCTGGAAAGTATTGAAGCATTTTAAAAGAATAGAAAACGATAAAAACTAACGCTCAAAAGTTTAGGTCATATAATTTAGTGTACAGAAAAATATTTTGGTTATCGTTTATAAACTAAAGATTCTAAGTTTTGCTGTTCCATCGTTGATAATAAAACATTCAAGTTTTACAGTTGTTTTACTCACATTCATTAGCTTTGTTTTGATATTTCGTACTAATTGTATAAATTCACAAAATGGGTATTTGTACTTAAGGAACATTTATGTTTAAGAAAAATACAGGGTTGACTATAGCATCAATAACAAACTGTTGTAAAAGAAAAACATGTTTGTATGTAATTTAACTTTTAGTATTACAAGAAAAAAAAAATTAAGCTACATAACATGACATTATAAGCTATTAATAAAATAAATGTTTTATTACGCGACTTTTAATCAACTTGAAAACTTACTCAAAGTACTTTGAGTTTTTACAAATGCTTAAGTAGTAAATTATTTTTTTTACAACTTTTTATAGTTTTTATTGAAAATGATAAACTAAAATTTTAAAAATTTTGCTGTACTTTACTTTAAATGATATAACAAGACTTGGTTTTAATGTGACAATGCCTAAAACGTCTTTTTTTATCGATTCCCCAGACTATCTTCGGACTCTATCTTTAGAAAAAGGAGGGAAATGAGAAAATCCTTCTAGAAAATCTTCCCAGGATCAAGGTCTTCAAATCAAGAAGTGCTCATCCTTCAGTTAGTTTTAAATAGTTTTCACATCAAGCACATTCGTCGAAATAATATTTTAACTTTTTTGTTTGATCTTTATTATTTTTAATTTGTTCAAAAATAATCAATAATTTTTACTTGTAAAATGAGTTGAAAAAATAGTTTGCAATATTTTTTGAGTTAACATTAAAAATTTAACACTTAAGTAATAAAGTTTATACTGAATGTAATTGTCTATTACTAAAACTTGTAATAATATATTTTTATTTTAAATTTAGTTTATCTTTGTTTCAACTTTTAAAAATATGTAAACATTAAATTAGTCATAATGCTTAAATTTTACTTAAAATATTTTATTAAATTATGTCATCTACTAACTACTTTAATCAATGAACTTAAATTGGTTGAAATGACATAATTACTTTTTTATTATAGCATTTAAATTGTGAAATTGGTTGTTAAAAATTTCAAAATCTAATTTAATTTTAAAAATAGCTAACTGAAAAGTGTGCTGATTTATATTTAAATGAAAAATTGATTTTTCAACCATCCTTCTTTAATAACAAGCCTCTTGCAAAAGTTCAGCAAGCTAAATAATGTGCTTTCAACATCAAATAATTAAAGGCTGTAGGGGGGTTAGCATATTTTTAACAAAAATTAACTTTAGATTTTATATGAAAGCTTTGAAGTATAAATTACAAGCCAGTTTTTATAGAATCAAAAATATCATTTAACTTTTGAGGTATTTAATTTTTTGTTAAGTTTCATACAAAGTTTAGACCCAAATTATTTAAGGTCATTTTCTCTGATATTTATAAAAATATTAAAAATCTATTTTCTCCTTCATTTTTAAGCAATCTTCTCCAAATTTTTTTTTGGAAATCCTAATTTGATAGTAATCCAAAAGTGCATCAAAAATCCTAATTTTTGAGGACAGTCAGACAACCTTTATTTTGGCAAAGCTACCACACAAATAAAGTTATAAGATTTTATGCTGTTGAAGTCTTTTTAATGTTAACCAACAATAATTACAATGTAAAACGAACATTTTTCATATCAAATCAAAATAGTAATAAATAAAGATTTTTTGTTGTCACATCATGATTACTTAATATTTCGGCTTTAAATTAAGAAGTTGTTTAAGAAGTAAATAAATTTTTATAATTTATGTCTGGTAACTTTGCAAAATACAAGGGTCTTATTCAGAACTGTAATCTAAGTGTTCTCCAAAAAAGTTCACTAAGTTAGATTGTTGGTTTACTTTTTAGTTCATATGTTAGTAAAACTTGCTTGTGGATTCAAATGTATAGATTATCGATCAAAGTCTTGTTTTTTGAAACCTCTATTTTATAGGGTGTTAGTTTTTTGATGGCCTAGTTACCTTAGTATTTGCCCTTTTAAAATATCTATTAATGAAATATGTTTACTTAATTTAGTTAAAAATAAAACATTAAAAAAGCCTATTGTATCTATGTGAATTTCAAAATAAAATAATGAACTGAATTAAATTTTGGTTACTTAATTCAAAAACAGCTAAAATTAAAAAAAAAATATTGAAATAAGTCAGTAGTACATTTCTAATATATCTGAAATTTTTAAGTATAGCTTTGTTCCTAGCTCCAATGTTTTTATATTTTTGATATTTACATTTATCAGGGTGGCCACCAAACCTGGAATCCTGTAATTTGAAAAATTTTGAAAAACACCTTGGATTTTGATATTATTGTTTAGGAAAATATTTTATGTTGTACAGTTTAATACTCTCATTTTTATAAAATTTTTTGTATTTAAGTTTAATTTTAACTGTAAAATTTTTTTAATGCTTTAGCCAATTATAACTTTGATTAAATTTGGTTATGCAACTTGATGACCAAGAGGTTTTTTTTGTGTACCCAGGTCCTTTATATAAAAGTATTTGATAGGGCTAGGGAGTACAGCACATTTTTTTGGCCATGTTGTAATATTTATTCAAGTACATAAGATTTGGATGTGTTTTTTCTTCATAAAAAAAAATCTGAATAAAAAAAATATTTCAAAAAAAAAAAAATTGCCGCCAAGAAACTAATTTCACCCCCAAAAATCACATACTTTTCCATTTTTGACTTAAACAGTAATAAAATTACTTACAAGTGTTCTAAACTTAATAATGAAAGCATCTTAAGTTTAAGGTGTTTGAAATGCATCTTAAATTTAAGCACACCAATAACTGCCGAATGCTTTGCCAAATGCTCATAACTTTCAAAATGTAGTTTATTTTATATCAAAAGCAAAGAAAACTTCATTTTTCTAACATATTCATTGAAAATATATTAACTCCTAACAATAGAAAATGTTTGTTTTTTCAATACAGGAAGCACAAAAAATCTGCGTAAAATAGTTTACAACATCCGCTTTTAAAAAAATTTATTGCAACAATGAAGCAAAAACACATTCAAATCATATGTACTCATAAGCCCAGCAAACATAACACAAGTACTCCCTACCCCTATTTTTGAGCATCTTTTTTGTTTGTTCAATAAACTAACTTATACCCTTAATAGTCTATGTCAATAAATCAAAGTAGACCATAAAAAATTGTTTTTTTTTCAATATCTTGAAGAATTAGTTTTGATTTAAAAATTGAAAATAAATGTTTCAATTTAAAATTCACAAATGGTTGAATAAGTTGCAATGTAAAATAATTTTTGAATAATTATGAAGGTACGAAGTACTAAGTAGTAAAAGTAACCCATGAAACATTATGGCCATAGAGGTGGTCCAAATTAGAAAAAAAAAACATTTATTTAAAACATATTTAAAACATCAAAGTATTAACTTAAAGGTAATTTTATATTCAAAATTTCTAATATCAATCAGTTTTTAAGATATAATCTATTTTGTAAAGTTCCTAAAACAAAAATATGAAAAAAAAAGTCATTCAAGGTTAATTTTATCTGAAATTAAAAAAAAATTATTAAATTATATCTCTTACCACATTTACATAATTGTACTAGAAGATTTTATGAAATAGATCTATGCAATTTTACAAAAATCTTGTGCAAAGCAGATTTTTAAAAATATGATATGTCAAAAATTAGTAATTTTTTTTTTTGTAAATTTAAAATAGATATTTTTAGGTATAGTTTAAGGATCAGTTTTTCTGAAGTTGTTCATAACTAGATATTAGAATTAAGACTGAAGAAGTTCAAAATAATTGCTTGAAAATTTAAAAATATATGGACTGATGGCAGGGGTCCAAATGACGGCTTTGAAAACTTTTTTAGTTTAAAGTTACAAGATTAAAACCAACTGGTCAAAACTTAAAAAATTAGTGAAGTGGTCGTTTTATTCCTTTGTTCTTTCATAAAACAGGGTTGCCAAATAACCTGGAATTCTGAAAAAAGCTGGAATTTGACAGTTTAGGCAAAAAACCTGGAATTTGACAGTTTAGGCAAAAAACCTGGAATTTAAGAAATTTTGGAAAAAACTTGGAAAAATCTGAATTTCAAACAAAAATAACCAAAAAACTTTGAAAAACCTGGACTTAATTTTTTTTTTACATGTAAAGTAACAAAATTTAAATGAGATATGAAAAATATATCGAACAATAAAAAATTTTTCATATCAGTAAATTTTTTAATTATAAACCTCATTTAAAGTAGCTTTATAGTATGTTTTCAATGTTGTTACACCTATTAGGACAATTTTTTTAACTAAAATTTAATTTATATTTAAGATCGACTAAAAAAATTGTTTTCAAAAATTCTCACAGAATTTTCAAAAAAATGTTGGCAAAGTTAATAAAACCTAAATAATTCAATTTGAAATGCTAATTAACAATTGATAAACATAAAAAACTAGTTTGTTGATATTTATGTATATTTTTTTTATTGTATATTAGAATTAAAAATGGTGGCTAGTAATGCTAATTTTATTACTCGTTTGTTAAATGTTGTGTTTAAATTTATCAACTTTTTCATTTTATATTTTTCATAAAACAGATAAACAAAATATTGGTAGCAAGTTTTAGTTTAAAGTTTTAAAAATGTAGTTAAATAAGTAAAAATGTTGCAAAATAGTGTACACATAAACCTAAAAAAAACATAACATATCAATAACATTTCCAGCCTTTTAACTTAAACTAAAAACAGTTTTTAGTTTCAAACTATTATTTTGTGAATTGTATTTAATACAATACAAAATGTAAGGCAAGTATTCTTGAAACAAAACCAATATAAATGTTAACATTTAAAACTTTTTACAACAGCCTTTTAATTTAAATTAAACAAAAATGTGCGACAAAGAGTTCACTTTCGGCCCATGGTTTGTCAAGTCCACCAAGGGAACGATACTGTCCACTTGTGAAACGGACCAGATGTGCAGCGATCTGGACATCCCGCAGATACCGGAGATGGTGTTTGGCAGGAACACTTTCCAGATCCAGTACAAGAACGGCTTCAATATCGAATTCAACGCCTGCGATGCATTGAAGCTTGTGGATAACAAGCATGATAAACTCAAGGTATTATATTATATTAAATTAATTATAAATAATTAATTTAATTGTCATTATGCTGTTTATTATGCTAAACTGTTTATAACGTAAATTCATAATAAAGTGAAGGTAGTTTTGTATTTTTTTACATTTTGTATCTTTATAACTCTCAAGTTTAGTAGACAAATAAAAGAACATTTAAATTTTAGTCTGTATACAACAGTTTTATTCATTACATGTCTAATGTTCTATAAGCTTGTTGATAACAAACATAATAAACTAAAGGTAGATTTGTTTTGTGCATTGTTAGTTTCAAATTTTTAAATTTTAATTAAACTAACTAGTTGTGCTGTTACCTATATTATTTTATTGATAATAAACAAGACAAAATTAAGGTCAATGTTAAGGTGTTTCATATTTATTAGTATTTATGTCTATGATGTTACCTTGGCTTTATCAAAACATTGTTGTTTTATTGAATCATGCATGATGAAATTTTATGCTTACTTGTAAACTGTTTCAATTTGATTATTTTAAAGAAAATTAATTAGATACATGTTAAAACTGAATGAATAATGTATTATTTTCAAACTAAATTATCTAAAACACTAGTCACTTTAGCTAATTTTTTTTGGTAAACTTAATAAATTGTTAGTTACAGTTTTATTATATTAAATATATTTAACTTCTTGATATTATAGTAAGTATAAGTCATCAGTATTTAGTATATGAAGGATATTATGCTCAACTCTAAATTTTTAGTTATTGTTTCATTGTTGATTACTTAATATGCCTATTTTTTTTAGATAATAAGATTAAAAAGCATTATTTTATAGTGTAATAAACTAACATATTAGCTAGTAAATGAATTCCTTATTACATAAACTGTATATCTTGTTATATTTCATATTTAGTTGAATTGAGAAAAATCAATTATTTGACAATTTAATAATAGTTGAAGAAAGCACCTGTTGTTGTAAAGTTTTACATAGATTTTATTGATGTTATTTAAAAAGCTATAATTAATTATAAAACTTTTTAGTATAAAAGTATAACTGTTTAGTTCAGATCTATTATATATTTATTTACTATATAATTTAGTATTAAAAACGTATTATAATTATATACAGATAACATTTTAAACATACATTATGTGTAAAAGCATACTATTATGTACCATAGTTTTTAATAAAAAAGCTAACTCAATAAAGATATTAGTAACTCATTAAAAGTATTTATAAACTTATTTTTAAAGTTTTTTACCATCATAAGACACATCACAGCTAGGTTATCCATGTTTTGATACAAAAAAATCTCAATACTGGTAGCAGTGAAATTTGTCTACCTCAAAACTCAACAAATGCATCCAAGATACTAAACAATGTATAAAAAATGACTACTTTATTTTATATAATGAATTAAAAAAACAAAAACTCAAAACAGGTAGCAGTAGCAAAGGAGTGGAAAGAAAGCCGCATGGACAACGCCGACATCGAGAAAGTGACCAAGCCTTTCGATTGGACGTTCACCACCGACTACAAGGGCACGCTGACCAACCAGGAGCATTTACAAATAGAAGAAAGCGAGGAGAAAATCGACTTTGAGAAGCTGAAGCAGCGCGAGAAGATCCTGTACTTTGACGAGATGGTTTTGTTCGAGGACGAGCTTGCTGACAACGGCTCTGCTGAGCTCAACCTGAAAGTGAGGGTGATGGAGTCGTGCATGTACGTCCTCATGCGCTTCTTTCTGAGGGTCGACGGAGTTTTATGTAGGATCTACGACACGAGACTGTACCACGACTACGCGACGGACTTCCTCATCAGGGAGTACAAGGAGAAGGAGGCTCCGTGGAAGGACCTGAGCTACATCGCTCCGGGGAAATTGACGGATCCATGCGCGGTGGAGCCGTGCTTGAAGACGAAGCAGTATTTGAACGAGAAGTTAAAGTTCACCCAGCTGGCTGAGAAGTACAAAGCGGAAAACTGTGAGGAGTAAATTAACGAATGTATTTATTTTTGTTTACTGATTGCATTTTTTAATAGTTTTAGGTAATTTTACTCATTGATTTGTGAAGCGTTGATTTAAAAATCAATTGATTGTTTGGTTTTTATAGATTGTGCTACTCACAAAATAGCTAAATTTGTTGATTGATCAACTCTAAGTAAAATAAATAATTATTTGAAATAGTTTTAAATATATTTACTTTAAACATTTTGTTTATTATTTACACCTCAACTTAAACCTATACAGTTGTCTGTTTATATTTTAAAGTTTAAATTATTTTTGATAAATTTTTACTTGTTTTGGTTATCATCCGTAAGACTTAGCTATGTCTGAAATTCTTTTAATTTTCTATTTTCTATTGTATATATATTTTTTTATGTCTAAGATATAGTACTCATTTTTAAAAGTTATGATTATTGTGTGCAATTGTAATTATAAATGATATTTAGATTTAAAGTTTATCGTTTTATCACTTTTTGAAAAAAAAATGTTTCTCTAAATTTAAATAACTTGAAAAAAACAATTTCTAATAAAAATATAAGTATCTAGTTACACTAATATTATTCGTTTTATAGAATTTTTGTATAGATCTATGTAACAGATATTAAAGCATAAAAAAAGTTATTTAAAAACTATAACTTGTTTGTTAGAAATTAAAATCTTACTTGTTTTGTTTTCAATAGTAAACATAATTTAAGCTTATTAAATTAATGTTATAGCGTAAAATGCTTTTTGGCCTAACTTCATTGTGCTTTAAATTTTGTAGTTATGCTTGATAAATAATATTTTGGAATTGTCAATTAACATTATGATGATTGAAGTTGAATTAAATTAATAAGAATGTTGTTAAAAAATTATCAAGTTTTAGTTGTATATTATCCTCAGTATGAAAATTTTATTATCTATTAAATTAATACTTTAAGCTCTAAGTAATAAAAGAATATATTAAACACTTGATCTTAAAATTCAAACTTATTTGGTCGATGTTAAGTTCATGACTAGTTTAAAAGGTCTACCAGTAATTAAGTTGGTTATAAGTATCATATTAAACTTAGCTATAAGTTATCTAGGAAAATTCAATCCATAAAAACGGCAACTATCAGTTTTAAGTAAAAGCTTTATCAGTAATACATATAAAAAGTTGTAATCATACAGTGACTTGTGAACTGAAAAAAATAGTTATAAGATTCACCTAATCTTTCGATCATTTTACAATAAACTATTGAAGTATTAGAATATCTTATTTAGTTTTTATAACATGCGAGTTAATAATTCCTAGTTTTTTAGTCTATTAATCAAGTTAACTTTCACAGACATTCATGAAATTATTTATTAAAAAACTCAAGCATAATTTGCCTCAGATATGAAACTATCTTCTCAATGATAACACCCATTTATTGTTTATTGAACAAAACCGAAAAAATGCCCATTTTTATTTTAACTTTAAACGTTTTTAGTATTTAGGTTCCCTTTATATTATTGATTTTGGCCAAAAACTAATAGTCCAAATTGAGATAATCAAGTCAGAAGCATAGGGTTATTTCATACTTATCAAAAAATATTTTAGATATCTCAAAACTGTTGAAATAAGCAGTTTAGCATAATGCATAGGCTTTTTGTGTTTATCCTTGATGGTAAATTTGAGTTTTTTTTTTGATTTCACCTTTATTTCATTAGTTTACTTTTTACCTTCAAAAGCTGATTTTTTACGGAGTCAAATGAAGATAAAATAAAAAAAATATAATTTGAAATTAGCAGTATAATTGATTGATTTTTTATTCAATAAAATGGTAGATTTCAGTTAAATAATTTTAGCTTTATTTCTGTAGTTGTTATATTTGTCAGTCAGTAAGTTGTAGTTTATCATGGAAACTAATGAAGAGGAAATCCTCGGAGACTCTGATATCGAAGATTTGATTTTAGAAAAGCTCAAAAACACATCAATATTTTCGAACTAGTCAGTAAGTATGATTAGTTTTGTTTTATTTTAGTTATAATGTTATATTTAGCTTTTAACATTTGATGAATTATCAGGTAGCTATTTTTGAGCTTAGTTTTATTTGTTTTACTAATTTAAAAAAGTTTTTAAATCAATAGCTGTTTCAGACAGTTTTTTTAAATTTAAAACAAATTCTTTAAGGTTTAGTTGGTTTTTTGTTTCTTAGCTTAGCATTAGTTTTAATTATTATTAATTATTTTTTTTAAATATCATTCAAAGCTTATTTTTTTTAGTTCAAATATGTTGATAATTATTTAACTTTTTTTTCTTAAAGATAAATTTGTTGTAGTAAGAAGTTAGATTTAGTTTGAAGATTTGTTGAGAACTTAAAAAAATTTTTGCAGGCAATCATGTATGTTTTAATATATATATATATGGCAAAAACGAGTCTGGCCTACTTTACTTATATTTTATTTTATAGTGAGCATTTTTAATTTGTTTTTCAGCCTAATTTTGTTTATTTTTAAATTTTAGTGACCATTTAGAAGACGCACAATCAGATTATTATTATGATAGTGATGAGACAATACTTTCCCAACCAAGCCCAGAACTGTTTGCGAATAAAGACTTACTTTCTCCTAATAACAAAGTAAATTGAATTAATTTTTTTATACAAGTTTAAATACTTTCCCAAACAAATCCTGAGTTGTTTGCCAATATAAATTTGCTATCTATATCTATCAAAGTAGATTATGGCTTAGTATTATAAAAATTTATAGTTATTGAACGACAAAAAAAAGACTCTCAAAATATTTGGTCATAGAACTTAGTACATGATCCAAGAACCTTTCGGTTATCGAGTCGCACACCACGAATACCT
Organism: Thalia democratica; assembly: GCF_965202585.1. Lineage (NCBI taxonomy): Eukaryota > Metazoa > Chordata > Thaliacea > Salpida > Salpidae > Thalia > Thalia democratica. Next base: position 12,722 of record NW_028139634.1, read on the forward strand.
TTTAATATCTTGCTCAGGACGAATATAAAATTATCTTTTTAAGTTTGAATATTTTCACAAGCAAAACCTGAATTGTATGCTAATAAAGACTTGCTATCTACGGATAATAATATAAAATATAATTGTCTACTATATAGTTATTTTTAATGAATTTAAGTACCTTCATAGCAAGTCCAAAAATATATGCTAATATACTGTAAACAGATAAAGTAAATTATGATAATTTTAATTGTTATATAGTTTGAAATACTTTCGCAATCCTGTTCAGAGTCAAAGCGGTTAAAAGTTTTTTAATGACTGATTAGATTTATCGATTAGCCACTTTGTTCCACTCAAGCTAGCTATATTTTTTATATAAAAACAATTTGAATAAGTCGTAAAAATATCAATGATTTTATTGTAGAAATTAAAAACTTAGTATTTAAATAATAAGTTATGTTAATATAACTTACTAAAAAAGTGTAGTCTACAATTGAAACTGTTGAAGTAAAACTCAAGCACTAATTGTGTGTAAAAAAAAAACGAATATGCAAATAGTATACATGTTTTTTAAGTAATATAAAATTATAGATAAAAACAAATTTAGAACTATTTGTAATTATTACGGTTATCATTAAGATTTGTTAACTCTAGATATATTTTTGATTATCTCTGATGCCAAAAGTTAATATTACTAATTTGTATTTACTTTAAGTTATTTTAAAAAACTCATACAGTAGTTGTATGAAACATCCTTACCAATCATTCTTTTAGTAGATATAGATTACTTAGCACATGTCTTGATTATTATATCCAAAAATGCAGCCGTACGTACTTCAAAATAATACGATAGAAATTGATTTTTTTTTATGTACAAAGTCTACCTGTTCTACCCCAAATTAAAAAGCCTAAATTCGCTTTTGAATTTTAATTACATTTTTCTAAGTCCTAACGTTGTTGGTAGTTTTCCAGAATTTTTTATTAAAAGTTTAAAGTTACTTTTCAATCAAATTAAAATTTCTATGACCAAGAAAAAATTGACAAAAAACTCGAAAACAAATCAAAGATTAGTAAGAAGTTATTTAAGGTGGAAAACAACTATTTTAATTTTTAAATGACTAAATAGACTTCTTTAAATCAATTAAGGGAGAAGTAAAATTTGCTTTACACATTTTTAAAAAAATTAAACTCTAGTTTTGTACAATTTTGTATGTCTCCTTGATGAACTCAAAGCTTTTATGTTTCTAACAAACAACAAAGTGTGAGTACATTGCTTAACTTATCAGAACTATTATAAAACTTAAGTAAGGGTTTAGGCATAAAAACTATTTTTTTGAACCCTAATTAAACATTCTAAACTGGTTTTAGTTTTTAAGTAAGAAAACAATACTAAATTTTATGGTTTACGAGTGTTTCACTGGGTTAAAATGTATATTCCATTATTTAAGAAGTGTGATGAAAATATGAGTATGAAAAGTATTAGTTTGTTAAAACTATTTGTTTTGTTATTAAAAAGATTTGGTAGGCTTCAGGGGCGTGGCGTTGATCATTGGAGCTAAAAACTAAAATAAAACAAAAACTTATTATAACATTGTAAAACTATTAAAATCATTAACTTTTGAATTAAGTTTCATTTACAAACGATTTGTTGCTATTGTAGTATTTTTATATTACTATATTAGATTTTAAAAATATTAAACTTAGAATTTCATAAATTACTTTTAAGTTTTCAGCACCCCTATCAAAAATGCCACGCGTTTTTACTTTTTTTAGGCTTTTACTGTTTGACTGATCTTGTTGTGGTGTACGACTCGATAACCGAAAGGTTCCTTTGTACACCAGGTTCTTAGACTAAACTTTTTGAGCGCTTTTTTTTATCGTTTATAAACAATATTTTCCATTTTTTCCATTTTTGTCCATTTTCAATATTTTTCTTGTAAATTTAAAAATAAAATTTGCTCTATATTCTATAGCAGTGCTTCTGAACCTTTTTCTAGTGGCGGAACCCTTTTCCAAAGTTCAACTTTTCCGCGGAACCCCTAATTTAATTTTACATAAAATTTTACAAAAAACCCAATTTCTGTTTAAATTTTAAAGACCTGGCCACAACTTTTAAAAATTAGAGTATCATTTTTTATCATGTAAGTCTTAAAAAACTATTTAAAATTCAATTTCTGTTAAAATTTTATAGGCCTGGCCAGATTTTTTTATAAATTATAGTAGCATTTTTTAAGTAAAAAATAAGCTTTTATACATATTAAATTTTAAATCAAGCTAATAGACATCTTTTTAAACATTTTTACAGCATTTAAAACAATATAATATACCAGAAATAAGTTTCTGATAAAGTTTTTTTATTTAGTTTTATTGTGTAAACATTTAGAATTTGTTTTGATTGCTCCTACATTGTTTGCTTTAGTGATAATACCAGAATTTTCATGACTTCACTAAAAATAGAAATTCAAAAAATTTGCAAAAATTTGCACAACCAGGACACCTATTAATAATGAATACCCATTTAAAGTCCTATCGCTAGATACACACTAAGCAGATCAATAAATCCTATAATTATATATGTTTTCCCTTTTTTTTGAAATTTTATAATTTATGTTTTTTTTTTCTTTCAAATTTCTTTTTAAATTTCGAAAGGCTTCGCGGAACCCCTGATAGGCGTCGCGGAACCCCATTTCAGAAGCACTGTTCTATAGTAAACTTCACTTGTATTCTTTACTAGTTTGCATATGTTTTAAAGACTAAAATGTATAACATTTATCAATATAGTTTTCTTGATGTACACAGCAATTAAGAACTAAATTTTATGAAAATTCAATATAAAAATTGCTATCATATATAGTTTATTGAACAATAAAAAATACGCTGAAAACATTTGGTCCTAGGACCTGGTGCTCAAAAAACCTTTCGGTTATTGAATCGCACAATACGGATACCTTTTAACGTCTTGTCCAGGACAATTCTTTCGTTAATGATAGTTAACTAAAAATTAATATGAGTAATCCAAAAAACAATGGTTTAGTCTGTTTCTTAAAATTTAAACTTTTATTTACTAATAGTTTTTCAGTCAGGTTATATTATTATATAAGAACCAAAACTTTCTAGTTCTTGTAAATTCTACTTCTACGTTCTAATAGTTACTACATTGCTTGATAAACATCAATTCAAAAAATGTTTTTAAAGCAACTTAGAAAACAAAGTAATTTGTTTTGATAGAAAGTTTTATAAGCATTATGTTTAGTTTTAAAAAAATAACATAACTTACATATTTATAATACATAATATCTAAGATGAAAAAAAAAGACTTTTTTTCACAGGCTTAGGTGAAACGAATCCGTAAAACTAATAAATTAAACTTTATTGAAACTCGTATTAAGAACCTATGATTTTAATATTTAATTGTTTCAAAGAGCTATACTTGAAAAGTTAAACGAAAGTTTTGTACTACTATTAATATTAAATAAATTTCAAACTCACACAAACTGTGATTAGATTAGAAGTTGTCTGTACATCTTAAACTAGTTGTTATGGAACAATTTTTTGTTTTAACAGGGAGTTAAAAACTCATTGGAATCACGTACAAACTCTGAAAAGAGCGATCTAGTTTGCATTCAAACACAACCGGAAATTTCAAAGTATGTAGATTACGACGCAGACACGCAAGTTTATGAGAGAAGTCAAAACTCAATTTTTAGTCCTTTAAAAAATGGAAGTTATACTGGTTAATTTTTTATTTAACAGCTGTTATTTTTGAAATTGAATAATTTGCTTAATTGAATTTATTTAAACAACTAATCAAACTTATAATAAACTTATCTTTGAAAGTATCTGTTTTACTTGAAGTATGCAGAATACATATTTTATTTGCTTATGTATAAGTTGACGCTATCTCGCATAGGTTCTACTTATATAACTATTTTTGGCCTGGTTTAATACGCAACGTGCGCTCTAACTTATAAAGTAGAAGTCCCCAAGATAACGCTTAAATTATAATTGACTTAAATAAACTAAAATGAATTACTTACTATTTACTAAATGTTTAATAAATCAGTTACTTAATTTAAATTGAGTTCGAATTTGTGATCATGAATATATTTACAATGAAATGCGAAACTAAAAGATGATAAAAAACTGCACAACATTACACTAGAATAACAGAAATTAAACACTACATGTTTAAACCAAACTAAAAAAACATTCTAAAATCGAAATCACTTCAACAAGATTAAAACCATTAAAACTTAAGTGCAGCAAAAGCTGCACTGAGTTCAGACCATTCAATCAAGTAAAAAACTAAAAAAACTGAACCGTACTGAACCGTCTATGAATCGAGACTATCGACTTTATATTGCTTGAGAAAAAAGAAGAAAGTAAAAAAGAGACAATTACCACTAGAGTGGCACATTTTCTCCTCTTACCCTCGTACTTTAAAAAATTTTTCTTGGTTTTCCGAAAAAGAAACATTAGTTTTTATTCATTAACACTTGTAAGAATGCTTAAAACACCCTATATAGAAAAATTAACGAAAAAACGACCGCCGACTTATATCTCCTTAGTTTAAAAAGCACTAATTTAAAATACACAAAGTTAATCAAAGTATAATACAGTTTTCTAAATGACAGACAAATGTTTTTTTTTTAAAAAGTTCTTTGCTGCTGAAACTCGCTCCGCCCTTGTACATCTCCACGTCGTTTGACCGGTTTATGCTGATACGTCCCCTCGCCTCACCCAACGGTCTCTTGGCGCCACGGAATCCGTCTCCTTGCCTCAACCAGCGGTCTCTTGGCCCTACGGAACCGTCTCCTTGCCTCAACCAGCGGTCTCTTGGCCCTACGGAACCGTCTCTTTGCCTCAACCCGCGGTCTCTTGGCCCTACGGAACCGTCTCCTTGCCTCAACCAGCGGTCTCTTGGCCCTACGGAACCGTCTCCTTGCCTCAACCCGCGGTCTCTTGGCCCTACGGAACCGTCTCCTTGCCTCAACCCGCGGTCTCTTGGCCCTACGGAACCGTCTCCTTGCCTCAACCAGCGGTCTCTTGGCGCTACGGAATCCTCTGATCCGTCTCTCCGTACATCTCCTCGTTCCTCTCCTCGTACATGAAGCTCGGTCTCCTCGTACCGCTCCTCGCCGATTCGTTTCTCGGGCCGTTCGTGCGAAAGTCCAAATAGAAATACGTAACACTACTTTATATCAATTTTAAAAACAAGTTAAAACATAAAAAAAGTAACAAGTTACATGCTTTTAGTTAGCAATAACATTTCATTAGTCGATTAGTCTATTTATTTTTATCTTAAAAGTCTTGTATGTTTTAAGTTAATTGAAAAATCATTTTTTGCTCCAATCAGTATACAGTAATTCTCTACAAGCTTTAAAATAAAAAACATTTCACATTCAACATGAGTTAGTTGACAAAACAAACAATTATATTCATTTCAAAAGCTTAAATTTGTTTCGTAAAAATATATAGCTCTTGAACTTTATACTAATTTATAAAACTTTAACATTCTAAGAAAATTAAAAACAAAGTTGTTGTTAGCGTTTAAATGTTGAATAAGATATTAACAGCTCAAATGACCTTATTGAAATTGTGTTTTTATAAGTTAGCTGAAGTGTATAACAACAAAAAACATGCCAATAAAGTTTGTTACAAGCAATTAACAAGGTCATTGTAAAAAAAAACTTTAAATATTATAGTTTAAAGTTTGAACATAACATTGTTGCTAAATATAAAACTCAATTAAGTTTAATAAACTTAAGAAATTTCACTTCAATAACCGATTATGCACTCGAAAACAAGTTTTAATAACCTCATACAAATACTTTTACAAGGACGAACGAAAAAACAACAATGTTTTTACTTGCAGTTTAAAAAGTTTATTATCCATTATAGTTCAAATTAAACGATTGTTTAAAAACAAAACAATTAAACTTTACAGTTGCTAACTTTTATAGACGTTTAAAACTCTTTTTGTTATAAGAAAGTTTTATTATTTGAAGCCTTTAGTTACATTTTAATTTTTAATAAAATGTTTAAAACGATTGAACGATATTTAATTAATTTGACGAAACGCGGAACAACTTGAAAACAAGACAAACTTTTGTTTAAACTTGCTCGTACAAGTTTAAAACTCATTTTGAAAAACGCTTCAACAATGAATTGCAATAATATTTACACAACAAATACATTTTAGTTCTAACACATGTCCATTAGCTTTACCCAAACCACTTTAACATAAAATTCAACACAATAAAGCTAATTACTTTTTGCAAAAAACAACACAAATCTCTCACAAACTCGAACTACTTAGTTGTTTTTCCAACTAGAAATTTTAAACTCATTTTTAAAACTTTACAGACCAGATGACTGGGTTAAATAAATGCCCTTAAATTTATCGAATTTATAATATTATTAAATAAGGTTTATTTTACTCTGTTTTCAAGTCACCATCTACAACACGTAAAAATTTTAATGAAGGTATCTGTGTTCGATTCCAGCTATAAATAACTGGACGTCCGGGTCACCATGACGCTATCTCGCATAGGTTCTACTTATATAACTATTTTTGGCCTGGTTTAATACGCAACGTGCGCTCTAACTTATAAAGTAGAAGTCCCCAAGATAACGCTTAAATTATAATTGACTTAAATAAACTAAAATGAATTACTTACTATTTACTAAATGTTTAATAAATCAGTTACTTAATTTAAATTGAGTTCGAATTTGTGATCATGAATATATTTACAATGAAATGCGAAACTAAAAGATGATAAAAAACTGCACAACATTACACTAGAATAACAGAAATTAAACACTACATGTTTAAACCAAACTAAAAAAACATTCTAAAATCGAAATCACTTCAACAAGATTAAAACCATTAAAACTTAAGTGCAGCAAAAGCTGCACTGAGTTCAGACCATTCAATCAAGTAAAAAACTAAAAAAACTGAACCGTACTGAACCGTCTATGAATCGAGACTATCGACTTTATATTGCTTGAGAAAAAAGAAGAAAGTAAAAAAGAGACAATTACCACTAGAGTGGCACAAAGTGTAAAAACTTATATATACTTGAATAAACCTTTATATGCTTGTTATAACATAAAAGGTGACATTAAAGCTTAACAGTAGGGTGAGATTATCTTTTTTGTGATATTTCTCAAAACCTGTCAGCTACATTTTATACAAAATAAACCAATTTATTTTTAAGTTTTTTTTGAGTTTATTTTTATGAAGTTTCCATTTAACACAGAAAACACTGATTGTGATTCCAAAAAATTACTGGCTTGCACACAAACAGCAATAAACTGCAGCAATAATCAAAATAATCAAGTTGCTGTGTTTTGCAGAAAATCAGCAAAATCTGGTATGTTTCGCTCAAATTAAATAAACTTTGAAAAGTAGTAAAATTTTAAAGTTTAAATATTAATAATAGTTTGCTCGGTTTTTTTCAAGGAATAATTCAGTTTAGTGAAACCCGTTTTAATTTGAATAAAAACAATACTGTCTTTGCTTACATGTAACTTGAATATACTTATATATAAATTTGTATATGTATTAAATAAACCTTTCATGTTTGTCACAACATAAAAGGTAACATTAAAGCTTAACAGTAGGGTGAGATTATCTATTTGAATGGTATTTCTCAAAACCTGTTTGCTACATAAGTTTATTAAAAAATAAAACTTCATTAGTTTTTAATAGTTTATTTTAATTTTAATTCGTTTTCTACACAAAATAAAAACAGATTATGATTCCGAAAAATTACTGGCTTGTACGCAAACAGCAATAAATTCAAACAAAAATCAAAATAATCAAGTTGCAGTTTTTCGCAGAAAATCAACAAAATCCGGTATGTTTTGCACGAGTTAAACAAACTTTAAAAAGTAGAAAAAATTCCAAGTTTAATTATTCATAAAAAGTTGCTCAGTTTTTTCTAAGGAATAATTCAGTTTAGCGAAACCCATTATAACTTAAGGTTTAAAACGCGCGAAAATTTCTTGTTGAATAATTTATGCAAATTTTCTCACTGTTTTTTTTTTTGTAAGAAATATAATCTTGTTCGGCAAACTGTTATTTTGCAGAAGTAAATACTTAAAATGTTTTCAAAGTGATGCTTTTTACTTCAAAGTATCTTTTATTAAGTTTGCTTTTTATGGCTGGAAAGTAGTTTTTGTATATTTTGTTTTGTTATAACTACCTATGAAAGTTTTATAGTGACAAATTCGATCAAGGTATTGAAAAAATCTTAATTTTATTTTTATTTTTGAGTATACAGCTTTTATTTATAAAAAAAAAACCTTTATATGTTTGTTATAACATAAAAGGTAACATTAAAGCTTAACAGTAGGGTGAGATTATCTTTTTTGTGGTATTTCTCAAAACCTGTCAGCTACATCTTAAATATAAAAAGCATAAAACAAAGCAAAGTATAACTCAGCTGAATTTTTCATATCAATTAAAACTTTTGGTAATTGTTACATTAACGCGTATGAGTACACAAAGCAACGGCTTTTAAATAAATTTGCTTCTATCAATTCGAAGTTTAAGTAATTGTTGTACTAACGCGTATAACTAAAACTCATTAAAGCAACGGTTTATTGAAACCACTTGAAATAATGTTCACATGTTGTATCAATGTATTCATACAAACTTTTTGAATACAAAACCAATTGTTTTTATTGTCTCAACAAGTTATTGTAACAATCACAAGTGGCTACCTTTGTTTCAAGTGGGGTGATTCATTCAATTTCGTAATTTTAATTTTGTGCATTAGTTGTTCAACATTAGAGGGATATGGTAGGTTTTTGTGATGTACTTTTTTGATATTTCGCTAAAAAAAAGGTATTTAAGCATTGAAAGTTAACAAATTGCAAATGATAATTGCTGTTTACAATCCGATAAATTTAATTGTTTTAAGTATTATTTTACAACTTTGTTCAAAGAACAAAATCAATATTTAAAGTCAAGTGGGTTTAGAAATCTTGTTTTTACGCTTAATATTGTTCAAAAAAACGCTTTGATAAAAATGAGTTGGAAAAATATGTTGCTGATTTTATTAGTATCCGGTTTAAATAAAATTAATAAAAGATTAAACATTTTAAAAAGTTGTTTTACAAGGTTATTTAAACAAAAGGTTTTTTTTTAAAGTACAGTCTAAAACTTGTATATTTATTTATTTCAGTTATAGTCGGTTGAGTATTGTTTTGTAAGTTTTTTAATTTGAATTCTCTTATCGTCTATCTAAAGTTGTTTTTGTTTTAAATAAATTATAAATTAAAAAGTTTAAAAGTAAAATTTATTAATTTCGAGCACTACCTTATGTTCATATTCCACTTGTTTTTAATTAGAAATAAGTTGTTTGGAGACAAAAAAGCTAGTTTTTGTAACTCTTTTAAATGTTTGATGTTAATTTTTAGATCACTCCTCAGTTTGAAAAAAAAAGTCAAATAGAATAATTCAATAAACTAAATTTGATTAAAACATTAATAGACTAATTTAACTTAATCGGAGTTTTAATTATCACTGCCAATAAGATTAATAAAATTGCTTGATTTTTAAATTAAAAGTCATATATTAAAAGTTTCCTGTCAAAATTAAAAATTAAACTTATAAATCAAATTTTCACTCGTAAAAAAAGTTTAATATGAAAAAAACGTGAAAATATCTTATTTTTAATTTCCGTTCGCCTACTTAAAATGCATTCAAACTTTTTTTCAATTGTTTCAACTTTTCACGCAAAATGCTTCGTGCTTCGATTTATAAGCTGATTTAAAGTTTCAAGTCAACATTTTTATGATATTTAAAATTTTTTTCTTTCAGTTGACGTAATTCTTTGTAATTTTGTTTCAGCAGAAAAGAAAAATGTTCCAAGCAGGTCTTCGAGTAGGTAAGTTAACTGTTTTTATGTTTTTAAATGAAATATAGCTAGTTTTATTTTGCATTAGTTTTTTTTTTAACACTTTATCGACTTGTGTTATTTTAACTAGCGTAAATAAAACTGTACAGTGTTTTATTTTACAAATATGTTGAAAATAATTACGTTTTATAATAAACCTTAATATGTTTGTAATAACATAGAAGGTGACATTAAAGCTTAACAGTAGGGTGAGATTATCTTTTTGAATGGTATTTCTCAAAACCTGTTAGCTACATTCGTATAATAATTTAAGATTTTTAAAACATAAATAACTACATTTAATAAAGTTTGTGATCAGTTTTGTTTTTACCAACTATATAGTTTCTTTAATCGCTGAAAATTTTTTGTTTAACAATTTTTTTACTTAATAACGATTTTGTCTTAAATTTGGTCTAAGTAAAGTTTTTGTTTGTTTATAGAATTGAACTATAAGCGTTTTTTTGAGTATTTTATATGTGAAACGTCAACTAGTTTTTAGATTGATTTTATAATTTTGCTCTCAAAAAAAAACTTAAGCGATTGAAAAAAAAAATAATTATTCAAAAAAGTATTAAAATTGCATCATTTAGAGAAAAGAATCCATTCTATCAGCCATTCTTCGAAATTGACATGGGAGCAAAATCATCTTATTTGCCAGCAATTAAATACCATAACGAAGATAATAACTGTGAAGAAAAAATTATTAAACAGGAAAATGATGTTAGAAGTTGCTTTTAATATTTAACATATTTTACGTGATTGGAACTGATATATATATAAAAGTTACTTATCTAAGTATTTTGTTCTAAACAAACACAACTACATTAAGCCTTTGTATGTAACTTTAAGAAATATGAAAAAGTTTATTTGAAAAGTCGAATATAAGTAGTTTTAGCTTATCAGTAGGTTTAAATTACTTATATTTATATAATAAACCTTTATATGCTTGTCATCACATAAAAGGTAACATTAAAGCTTAACAATAGGGTGAGATTATCTTTTTGTGGTATTTCTCAAAACCTGTTAGCTAAATTTAAAAACAAAATAAAATAATTATTAATATTGTAAAAATAATGTTAAGTTCTTGATTTAGTTAAACAAGTTATTTTAGGACTCACAAGTTTAATAATCTGATAGTTTATTTATTTTCAAGATGATTTTTTGTTTAGAAGTTTATTGAATTTTTCTTTCATAAAAGTAATAAAATTTCGAAATTTAATTTAAAGAAAAGCTAAGGAGCTTTTTTTCTTATTTAAAACTTAATATGGGAAATAACTTATGCAATCGAAGTTAAAATACTTCTTCTCATATAAAGTATCAAGTTTCTTGTTTTTTATCTTAAAATGCATGCGAAATTTTTTTATGATAATTGAAACTAGATGCTAAACATTTTTTTTACGATATAAATTAACTCGATGAAAGCTATTTTTTTAAAGCCCATAAAAAGTTTATTAAAAAGATACTCAAATAAATATACGTTTACCTGAATACTAGATTTATTTATTTTGTTTATTAATTAAGATCCACTACAAACAAATGGAGGAAATTAACATCGCCGAATCGAAATTATTAACTGCAAAAAAACTAATATCTCAAAGACAGCGTGGTAAGATTTGACTAATAAATAATATAAACTTTGCTGAGTTTAAATTGTTCAAGTTGCGTTGGTTGCACTTCTAAGGTTGTTTCTGATTGGCTATTATCTTACTTACTTTTATTTTAAGTGTTTTGCAATAACAATTTTTTTCGGTGTGTTTTATTTAGTATTATTATTAACCTTTTTATTTTAAGATTAAATAGTAAAAATAACTTTGCTTAGTTTTAATTGATTAAGTTTGTATGATATGATAAATTCCATGTTGTTAATAAGTGATTTATAGGCGCAATTCAGGGCTATTCATAGAATTTTTATCATATAACTTGTTTTCATTTAAATATGAGTTGAAAATAGTTATATTAAAAAATAAACCTTTATATGTTTGTAATAACATAGAAGGTAACATTAAAGCTTAACAGTAGGGTGAGATTATCTTTATGTGGTATTTCTCAAAACCTGTTAGCTACATTATTAATATAAAAATCATTATTAGTTACTTGAGTACTCTTAACAACATAAAAGTTATTTTTAGCACCAAAAAGTTAGCTTCTGTAAACGTATTACTGTTTAAAACTAGTTGCACAAAATTTATTTTGTTTAGTTGCAAAATTTTTGTATAAAGTTTTCAATCTGTAAATTTTAAACAATGAGAATAATTGTTATTCCGTCACTATTTTGTTTATGAAACAAAATCACTTCATGTCCTCTGTGATGGCTTACAGTTATCAAAACATTAGTTGTTTTTGCTTGTATATTTCTATTTACATGAATGATTGGCTTTATTAATCATTTGAATTCGAGCGTTGACATTTTTTAAGTGTATGGTTTTGTACGTAACGCATGTCATTTTTGCTTGTTATTGTGTTTTGTTGCACCAAGTTTGTTTAGTTTAACTGTAAAATTAGATTAAAAAGCTGTTGAACTATATGTCGTTAATCCATTACTATCTGAAAAATATTTAAACATGTCCCACATTTGATGATGACAAGGTATCATGACGCTAACGACATTTGCATTATATTTTCTGAACGTTTATTTAATTATTAAATTATTTTTAAGTATCAGAGACCATTGTCAGTATGTTGTAATTTAATTTATAGAAAAAAGTTGCAGTTTGAAGGATTTAGTGACGTCATTAATAAAAAATCTATAATCACCGAATCAAAAATGTATAAATACTCCGGGTAACTTGGTAAATGTTGTGTATATACTATCTACTTTATTTCGTATTCGTAAGCTTGTGCAAACAAGTTATTAGCAGCGCGTCTATAAAGCTCACTATGAGGCTGGTTTATAAAACTCAGCCCCAGTTTTTTAAAATTAAAGTTGTGTGTTTACAGATAGAAAAGTAACAAACTGTTTAAATTGATGTTTAATTGCGAGAATTTAAAGACAATTTTTCTATTTGTATGAATGAGTAATTTACTTTCGTTTATAACTTGAGTTGAAGCGTTGATCTTTCTCAAATCTATGGTTTCGTACACAACGTATTTAATTTTTGCTTGTTACGATGTTAAATTGTGTGGAGCTTATTTGGTTAAAAGTTAAATTAATAAAATTGATAAACTGTGTTTTATAATAAGTTAAAGAGGAATCGTTACAATTTCGTTTACAAAAATCATCTAATCTTATGTGATGGTTTATAGATACCATGGCAATAATAACGGTTTCCGCTATGCTGTGCTTTTATTTTGTTTTAATACGTTTTTTTTTTAATTTTTAGTGAAATCTTTGAAACACTTGTATATTTAATTTTCATAAAAAGAGTTGCAGTCTAAAGGGTTTAGTGACGTCATTAATTAAAAACAGTTAACATCCTAATCACAAAATGTATAAATACTAAGGCTGTAATGAAACAACAAATAAAAGACATAGTATTAGCAGTAATATTTTAAAACTTGTTGTAAAACAAGTTGATTAGATAAGTCACATCCATAGAATCAAGCCAGCTTCGTTTGTTTCAGGGAAACTCAGCACAGTTTGATTAAGCCGATATTATACGTAATTGTGCAAATAAAATAGTTTTGAATTTTGAAAACTGATATTTGATTCCGAAAGTTTAATGAGGATTTTTCTACTTATATAATTACAGGGTTGCCAAAAAATCTGGAATTTTAACAATTTTTACAAATTAATAATTTTTTTAATATGAAGTAGTAAAATTAAGATTCTCCTCGAAAAATCGATCATATAGATAAAAAAAAATTGTCATCGTCAAAATTTTTTTTATTAAAAAGCATATTGAATGCGGTTTTTCAATGTTTTTATACTATTTAACACACTTTCTTAAGACAGTTATACGTGTAATTTCAAATACTTGGAAGAAACTTTAAATTTTGGCAACCCTGTTATCAGTTTGCTTTAATAATGACTTGATTTTAAACATTGATATTTTCAATTGTATGGTAATGTATTGAACAAAACACATCTTTTTTAAACATAACGGTCCTTTAGCTGTCATACAGATTATATTGTCTTTATTTTACTTGTCTACTTTTCAAAGTATTATATTTTTTAGTGTTATCGTCAAGTTGAATTATTGCATACTTTATTATAAGCATGTTTTTGGTATTGATTTAGTTTTTGTTTATTTAACTGATAACTATTATTATTTATTATATTATTATTATTACACAGATAAAGCGGAGTCCATTCTCGAGGAAGACCTCGCGAAGAGAATTGTGAAACTGAAAGAAAACATAAGTAGTTCTCAAAACTACTCGTTAGATAAGTACAAGTATGTTTAGATATTTGTGTGTTTAATTTGTTTCGTTCGGGAGCTTTTGAAATTAAAAATTATTATATTTGCTTGTAAATAAGTTGAAATGCTTATATATGGACAAAAATAAACCTTTATATGTTTGTAATAACATAAAAGGTGACATTAAAGCTTAACAGTAGGGTGAGATTATCTCTTTTTATGGTATTTCTCAAAACCTGTCAGCTACATTTTAATAAAATAATAAACTTTTTAACTTTGCAAAAAAGTTATGTTTGAAAAATACATTAACTTAACAAATATTCGCCAGCAACACAGAAGATTCACAGAACGACAGTTTGGTGAAGGTTCGTCAGTCTAGAGTCGACGAGTTGGTAGAAAATGTTGAAATACTGAAGACTCAGATATACCAGTCTTATACTGTTGATGAAAATGTTGGTGTTTATATTAGATGTCTTATTTACTAACTCTGCATTAGACTTAATTACATAAGTTGTATGAAAAATTTCAAATGTGATTAAAAAAGATTCGTTAGGATTATTAACTTAAGATATTTTGTATTCGTCGTTACGTTTTAAGCTGTATATATATCAGTGTTATACAGTTTGTGAAAACGTTAGTTTGTGTGAAATTTTTAGAATTAATGATTAACTATGCACAGTTTGTTACAAAGTATTAAGAACTTATAAATTAAGTGATACATGTAATAAAATATTGTTAAACTTATTATAAAATAAATTAATGTGTTTAATAGTCGCATTGCCTATGATAATAAGTAATGGCTTACGACGTAGAAAATATGGTATATACACAGTTTTTGACTAACAGATAAGTTGAAAACTTATATATATATGCAAAACAAACCTTTATATGCTTGTAATAACATAGAAGGTAACATTAAAGCTTAACAGTAGGGTGGGTTTATCTTTTTTGTGGTATTTCTCAAAACCTGTCAGCTACATTATTTATCTATTTTATTAGTATTATTAAAAGTGTAACATAGTTTTTGAAAACTTTATAACATATATAATAATTTTATTTATCTTATTATTTTTTAGCTCGTTATTAAAACTAATCATAAAAAATTAAGAAAATTAAAAATAAAACTTTATTTAAACTTCTATTTGATTTTTCGTTAATTAAAAAAAAAATCATTAAGTTCTAAGATAGTTAAAATACTTTATAGAGTTCAACAAACAAAAAGAAAGGAATCAAAAAGAAAGAAAAACATTCTACTGTAAAAGTGTAAGTAAATTGACGAGTTTATTCAATATATAATCATAAAGATTCTTGCTAAAAAAAGAAATAAATGTTTTTAAATTTTCTTTATATTTATTTTGTTATCTATTTAAAACTTTAAATCCCTTTAATTTTTTTTTGTATTTAAAAAAAAACCTTTATATGTTTGTTATAACATAGAAGGTAACATTAAAGCTTAACAGTAGGGTGAGATTATCTTTTTTGTGGTATTTCTCAAAATTTGTTAGCTACATTTTATATTAAATAGTACAATTAAATTTGTAAACAGTACATGTAGTTATAATAAATTATTACTTTATATTTTCATTCTATTATTTATCAGAGTTGTGAAAACGACGCGTCAGGTGAAAACCACGAAAACTTTCCGCAAAACAAAAAACAACAAAAAGTTGACCCAAGCAACACAAGGGGATGTTTGGGACCCAGAAAGATCCGGGTTCACCCAGGGAAGTAACGGGGGCAAACAATTTATTCAAGAAAGTGCCATGGCAACCCAGGGCGGTGTCAGAGGCAGAGGGAAGCCCAAAGTGACCCCAGAAAGCGCGAAAAACGGGAAGAAAAGGCGAAAAGACGCACCTTTCAGGTCCAGGTACGAGCCTTTGAGTTTCTTTTCGGGGAAAAACCCCTCAGAAAAGCAACAATCGTCCCGCGTTGCCACGCAGTCGTCAACTTCCGGTGCTCAAAAGCGACCCGTCGCTCGTGACAACCAGCCCAAAAATTCCCGAAGGTTTGCAACCTTGCAGTTCGAAGACCAACAACCAAGTTACGTCAACAATACCAATAATGACGTCATAGTATTGGAGAGTAGCGATGACGGTGATGAAGTAACGTGTGATCACCATGACGACTATTCCTCTGACGATGGTGGTTGTCAGGGTGGTTACCAGGGAAATGGTTACCAAGGAAATGACGGTCAGAATATAAGTATTCCGAGTTTCATGAAAGACATGGACTGTGGGGCAGGTAACGATAATATTTAAAAAAAGATATTTAAAGTACATAAGCAATAAATTATTTAAATTTATAACCAAAAAGTCTACTTGCTCATAATATTTTTATTTGTTTAGTTGAAAATTTCAACCATTTGTTTGATAAGTCCTCAGTTTATGAACCTTTTTTATGATCTTCAAACAGTAATAGTATTATAAAAATTTATATGTTCAGTGAATTAATTTTAGAGGAATTATAAGTTATTTTCGCTGATATATTAATTATATAGACCTTTATATGTTTGTAATAACATAAAAGGTAACATTAAAGCTTAACAGTAGGGTGAGATTATCTTTTTTGTGGTATTTCTCAAAACCTGTCAGCTACATATTAAATATGAAAATTACTATTAGGTAATTACTCTTCGGTACTCTTAACAAAGTTTTTGTAACAAAATTTGTAATGATAGCATGTTAAAATTTAATTAATGAGTTCAAATTATTTTTCATAATTTTCAGGCAATGCAGGGCTTAATTTTGACGAAGTTTGCAACGAGCCAATCAGAAATCACCATTCTGCAAAATCACGTGACTCGAACAAACCACGCGATTTGCATACGAGCCAGTTCAATCAGGTGCCTGAAAGGAGACGGGAAGAAGCTCAGGATTTTTACGGAAATCAGGAAGACCTCCAGGAGCTTGAAAATTTTCAGGAGGAATGTCAGGAGGAGCTTCCTGATTTGCGGTGTTTGGTGAACAGAGGCGCTGTTGTGCAAGGAGACTGGAAATTAAATTTTTACAGCAAGGTTGGATTTACTTTATTTGAACTTAATTAGATCATTTCTGTGGGGACACGATCAAAATCCACCCAGTCAAATTCGAGAACCGCTTACCGAACGAGGGTTAGGGTTGAGGTAACAGTGATAGTGAAAAAAATTACAAAAAAAATTAAATAATAAAAAAAAAAAAATCGAAAAATATATTTCATAAGTTAGTAAATAAAGAAAATGTTAAAAAACCGGTTGATTTTGAATGATTTTGAGCGTATACCGTTTCTGTGAATAGTACCTTGTTAGTACACTTGTAAAATTAAATCACTTAATTTTGGTTGTAAAAATAATCTGCAGAAGTTATCATGTTGTCACGTAAGCTATATTTAAGCTGTTTTAGTTAGACTGACAAAAATATACGTTGTTTTCTTTTAAATACAATTTGAAAATACTTATGCTTATTCTATAAAAGACCTTTATATGTTTGTTATAACATAAAAGGTAACATTAAAGCTTAACAGTAGGGTGAGATTATCTTTTTTGTGATATTTCTCAAAACCTGAAAGCTACATTATTTGTCTTAATCAGAAAAACAACATGTAAAATTAAGTATGCATTTAACTTTTTTATTTTAACAAAAAATGCAGTCTGAAGGTTTTAGTGACGTCATTAATTAAAAACAGTTAACTACCTAATCACAAAATGTATATAAACTAAGGCTGTAATGTAACTACAAATAAGAGATAAAGTATTAACAGTAATATTTAAAAACTTGTTGTAAAACAAGTTGATTAAATGAAGCATTACAACCGTAAATCCATGAAAGCTTGCTACAGACTCAAGCTAGCTTGGTTTGTTTCTCAAAACCTGTTTGCTACATTATTCATTTAAATTCAAAAATTTTCGTTTATTTTTGTAAAAGTTTTATTTTAAATCAAATATTTCAATAGGGGACTCTGTACACAGCTTCTGCAGCTGTCAACGGTAAAATAATAACTTCGAAGTTTGAAGTTTTTGATGACATATTGGAATGGCTGCAGAATATCACCAATGAAAAATACATGTTGACTGAAGCTTACCAAATGGTTGGTTTCTATAAAACAGTTATAAATTGTTCTACAAGTTATCATGTCTGATTTATTTGAAACTTGTAAGATTGTTTCAGGTTGATCACTGCTAGGATATATTTTATTACAACTGTTTTAAGTCTTAGGTAAAAAATTAGTTGTCATGTTTAAGTTTTTACTTTCATAATTGGTGAATGTTTTAAAAACAAGAGTCTCAAAACCACAGCGTTTTTTTATAAATGTCAAGCTATTTTATTGCTTCAAAGAATGTTAAAAAATATGTTGTTATCTTTATGGTAGTTTTTTTGTGGTAACGTAAGCTAACTTAAACTATTTAAAAAAAATATAAGTCAGTATGTAGTATATGTTGTTTTCACTCGTTACAAGTTGTAAACAGTTATATATAAGTAAACCTTTATATGTTTGTGATAACATAGAAGGTAACATTAAAGCTTAACAGTAGGGTGAGATTATCTTTTTTGTGGTATTTCTCAAAACCTGTCAGCTACATTTTACATTTGAATATAATAAAAACATTTATATATACAAATATAAAATAACTTAACCATTATTTTAAATATAGGTTGATTATGATGGTATTTCTTTGTTGGAACTCACAATGAATTTGGATTCTTTTTCTAGAAGAGTTCCGGTGTTAAAAGGTAATCAGTTTGTTTTAGTTGTTTTGTACTTTTATATAAAAACTTTTGATTGTAAATGATTTCTCAGAGTTGAGTAATTGCTTTTATTATTTCACTGGTTTTTCACTTAAAAATTTGAAAACATGTAAAAGAAATAAAAAGTTTAAGTATTCAAGTAAAGTACAAATTAAACTTTATACCGTTTAGGTTTTTTTTTTTTGAATTTTTAAGGGAGTTTTATTTTTGTACAAATAATATTAAATGTTACAAATACGATTTTTATACAATTTGAAACTTTATTAATTTCAGTTTTAGTTTAAAAGATATTTATAATGATTATTGTAAAAAAAAAATATTGCAAAACTTCAGCTGTAATAAAAGTATGTTAAATAAATTAAAGTTAGTCAGATCAAATAAATATTTTCATTTTCACTTTTATATAAGTTTGAAATACTTATATAAAATTCAAATAAACCTTTATATGTTTGTAATAACATAGGAGGTAACATTATAATCATAAAGGTTCAAGCTAAAAAAGTTATAAATATTGTTGAATTTTCTTTATATTTATTTGTTCATCTATTTAAAATTTTAAATCTATTTAGAGTTTTTTGTATCAAAAATAAACCTTTATATGCTTGTAACAACATAGAAGGTAACATTAAAGCTAAACAGTAGGGTGAGATTATCTTTTTTGTGATATTTCTCAAAACCTGAAAGCTACATTTTGTAATTAAATTCCTCATAAACAATCCTTGAGAAACGTCTTTAAGTACATTTTGTTCATCCAAATTTAAATTTTAAACTTAAATTAAAAAAAAAATTTATGTTTAAAACTAATAAGAAACGAGAACAAAATCCAACTTTTGTGTTTATATTATAAGTTTCATTAAATAGTTACGAACTGAAAACTGTTGCAAAAAAATTTTAAGTTTTTTTTTATATGCTCAGTTAAAATTATGTAATACAAAACTGAACAATCTTTTTAGAACCGATCATCAAACCAAGCCGAAAAATCAACCCTTTGTTGAGTAAACTGAAGAAATTGAAGTTCAAAATTCACGATTTGGAGCAGGGAATAAAATGCATCGGATGCCACACTGATCAAGAACTTATAGAAAATTTGTTGGATAAAGATTAAAATAAAAAGTGCATTTAATATTGTTTTAATTTATGAAGTTGTATAACCACTGTTGAATATATTCAGATCATATTTCAATTTTACCAATCATTTTTGTAAGTTTGAATTTTTTGTCGTTCGTTGCAATTAAACTGTTCGTATTTTTCAATTTTGTGCAGTGCTTTATTTATGTAGTTTGATACTATCTATATTGATTTTTTTTATTGTATTTTAGCTATACGTGTCAAACTAAAACTGTTAGCAGAATTTTAGCTTACGTTTAGTTAAAGCCCCAAAAGTATCTATAAGTTGGTCTTTTTATTCTTATACTAGATAAGAAAAAAATTACATGCAGTTTCAGTGAAGTTTAATTGTTTGTTAAACATTAAAACCGGATTTTTACTATCAAGGAGCTTTATAATCTAGCAAATTATTTTACTTCGAAAGTTTTTCAAAACTTACAGTCCCTAGTATACAATTCTAAATGGTATAACTTTTATTTTCAATAAGTTAGATTATTTTAAACCCTGGATTATATATGCACTAAAAGAATAAAATCTAGAACCCAGTGTTTAAGTTGTTCTGAATTTGGGAACGGAACTTAAACATAAAATTTTCAATCAATCCTAGCTACTAGGTAGTGTAAAAACCTAACTGCTAACTTGATCTCAGCTTTCAATATGAGCCGGCATTTATAAAACCCTTGATAATGATTCCTACATTTAGCCCTTGGGTATAAACACAAAAAATCAGTATTTCTATCTGTGTTGAATTCTGAAACATAAATTTTGTTTGTAATGTTAACGAAGTCCTCAATTAGAATTTACCTTAAATGTATTTTACTTTTTTTTCATTTATTGACTAGCTTTTCGAGCGAAAATTAGTTCAAGCTTTTTTTTATCTTTTCTTAAACTTACGGTAATCTTTGTAATTAGACGAAATCCATAAATATTTCCTTTAATACTTCTACCGTGATTTGTACTTGATAAATTTTTTCTACAAGTTGATTATATAAAAGAAAGTGAGTAACATCATAAACAAAGAGTTTTAATATATATATATATATATATATAGAAATAACATACACAAAATAAACTTTTGCTTGGTACAGCTGTTTCTGCGTTTAATACGCGTCCTCAGCCAAGTTTTATTCAATGAAAAGCAAACTTGTAAGTACAGCAAATAAAATTATACAAAATTAGGTATTACGTAATAATAGATAGTTGATTTTAGACAAAATTATTAACAGAGTTTTTAGATAAATTGCTTTCTATAATGTATGCATCCAGTTTGTAATTCGTTTCTTTTGTTTAAAGATTCAGATTTCTTAACTTTTAAAATTTCGATTTTTTCCGCATTGCACAATTTACATCCGTTTTTTAAACTGTATTTATTTTTCGTTCTTGTTAATATTTCCCACTGAATTTTAAAATTAACTTCGTCATTTTTTAATTTCCAAATGTACTGCGATAAAGTTGTCGTATTTTTATGTTTTTCGTGTTTGAAGCTGTACTTGTGTTTTGTGTAGCGATTCTTGAACGATAGTCCCCGTCGAGCCTACATAAAACTTGGTCTGGTTATCAGTTATGACTGTCGCTTTATATATAACATTTTCCATCAGGCAACTTCCATTTACCGGGCATTCTTGTTTTTTGCAGTCACACATTCGCCTCTCTTTGTACTGCGTGTCTAAAATCTTTTGATTGTGTGCCATTATAAGTTGTTTCATGTTTGGCATGCAGGAATAGGACACTTTTAGTGTCTTCCTGTTAAAAACTTTACAATATGGATGGTTTTCAGTAAAGTTCTTGTCCACAATCTCTAGGAAGCGCTTCCCAACCCGTGTTGCCACACTTTTGCAGAATGGAGCGTTGAAATATAAAATATTTCTTCTCCTTCTTTTCTTGTTGTTACCCTTCTCGTTTTTGTGGCTATAGGCTAACTCGTGATCGTATCCACTTTCTCTTATAGCTTCCTGGTATTGTTGGGTTGTTTCCTTAAAAATGCTTTGACTGCTAGAAATCTTCTGGAGGCGGTTGTTCACTGCAGCCGGTATGTGTTTTAACACATGCTCTGGATGGTTTTGACTTGCTATTCACATAAACCGTATGCGCATTTGGTTTTCTGTACGGCTTATGGCTTTCATTTTGAAGATCTAATGTTACATCTAAGAAGTCTGTTACAAACAGATTGGCTTCGATGGTGACATCAAAACCAATGTTTTTAAAGACTTTTCTTAGATGTTTGACTTTTCTCTCCATATCTGGTCCCGGTAGGATGTCCACCACTGCTAAACCATCGTCACGGTATATACCAAAATTACCATCTCTAAAGATCTTTTCCTTCTTCAATTTATCTAAAATGTATAGGCCAACCAGTTCGCAAATTTCTGCGCCATGAAAGCTTCCCATTGGTACATCAAAGCTGTTCTTATTATGCTTTTTTGACCATGGTTCACCCTCGTGAAACAGTATTGATTTACAGCAATGTCTGATTAGCTCTTTTTCATTTTCCGTGATTTTAGTTAGGCCTGCAGCAAAATTGAAGGAGTTTTCCAAAATTGTTGCTGAGATGGCAGGATAAAAGCTCACTATATCAAATTTGATAAACCTTGAAGTTGGTTTATTGCTTATATATATATATATATATATATGAATATTAAACTAGAAAAATCGTCGAGCTGAAAAACTATGACAGTTTGTAAATACAAAAAAGAATCCCAGAATTTAGAACAAAATCATGTTTAAACCTCTAATTTTCAACAACTTGAAAAAAACATGTTTTGACCCGCTAGTTGACAAATATACAAATAAAACCCTGGAATTAACATAAACATTACATAAGTATTTTACTTTTGCTTGTGAATTAACTAGTTATAATTTGCATGAAATAATTTTGAATGAAAACACTTAGCTTTAAACAGAAACATCAATTAAAAATTTACATTTTTTTACTAAATGCTTTAATCTGTTTGCTTAACTTTATGATTTTATAGAACAAAGTATAATACTATTATAATACTATTTATATACTTTGAAGCAATATATTTTTTAAAGCAGGTTTCGGTAACTCATAATAAAGTTAGAGTTTTCGGTAACTCTTAGAATTTTTCAATGAAATAAAATATCCAGTTTTTTATAATTTAAGTAATAGTAAAAAAACTTATACATTCTCTATAGTTGTATTAACATTTAAAAGAAAACTAGAATCTAGAAAGTATTTATAGCTACATTAATAAGTCATCTTTCGTGATAATGTTATAAAAATTTTTTTTTGAGTTTTATTTCATACTAATTAAGAATCTTAAACCGTCAGAAAAAAATTGTGTATGTACTAGAACTATTTGCTTTTAAAGTTTTTTAAATTTTGAGAAATCTTATTTTGATTTAATCTAAGATAATACTATTTAAAAGATGATGAGTTTTATTTAGTTAAATTTTCAGTTTGTTGATTACATCCCCTATTAATTATCAAATAACCTGAAGAATTTAAAATATTAAAATTTTAAATAATAAAGTGGCCAACTTTAAACAAAAAAGTAGACATTAACTTAAAAAATAGAATAGTTAAAACATTTCAAAACTATAAAACAAACTTATTTTTTGCAAATTATGTATTAAGAGTTTTAGTCTTTGCAGAAAACTTACCTTATAACATGAGTTAAAACTTTTACACAAGTTTCTTAATTATTTGTATCTTTGTATTATTATTGCAAGTTTATTGTCCATATGATGAGTCTAGGCATCAAAACCTAAGCCACTTAAACAGAAAGACACGTAACGAAATAATTCAAAAATAAAAACAACACAAAAAGTACATTGTTTAAAACAAAAAGGTAAAACATATTTCAACATAATATATATAAATTTATATACTAACATAAAAAGCAAATTTTTAAACCTCAAACTTATATTTGTTTACACTTTGATGTAAAACGATAAATCATGAAAAACTTAAATGCATTAACTGACAACAAAAAATAAAAACCTAAAGCTCCATACACATTAAAATAGACTGGCCAGATAAACAATCATTTAATATACTGTAAAAAGACTCATCATTAATGATTAATAAAGGAAAGGTGCTGCTTTAAAATTGAATTATGGAATAAGTTAAATCTCAAAATTGAATAAACGATTAATAAAAAAATATTTATTAATTTTACTAACAAACATTTTATTTAAATCAAACTTTTAAAACTTAAATCGTATTTCTTTAACTTTTTTTGCATAAAATTAATTTATTTGGAAGTTTGTTCCTTATTTGAACTGACCGATAGAAAAAAGAATTATGCCAAGCCTCATTATTGAAATCTGCTTGTATATTCTTTTGCTATTTCCTCTCAGTAAGTAATTATTCCTATAAAGTTCAAAAATAGATTGTAAATTAATTGTAGTTTTAACCCTTAACTAGTTAAAAAAAAGTAATGAGGTCAAATTTAACTCCTGTATTCTAAAGATACATTATATATTCGAAAAAAAAAAATTAAAGATAAGTCGTTTTATTAGTGATGAGTTGACAAACAGTCTTTTGTCTAAATGTTTAAAACTTTGTCAAGCATTTATACGACTAAAAATAATTTTTAAAACAAGATAAGTTTATGTTCCAAAAATATAAATTAACTTGAGAGTGGGTGTAGCTATTTAATTGACTTTTTTACAACGAGAACTTACTTTTTTAATATGTTTTACAAGCCCTAGAATATCTATTGTAGATTTTGAAAATTCCGTCTGTATTGCTTGAAGTCTTTTTTTTTTTACTCTAAACTATAAAACTCTGGAACATCTAATCTATGTTTCAATGATTTTTGGTTTAGCGGGTCAAACTTACATGCTCGCAGGCCGAATTTTTACCTTTTGCCGAACTTTGTTGTAGACTAACTTTAAATTGTAAATTAAGAACATAATTGTTGTTTTAGTAAGTCTTTGCAAAAAGTAGTTTCTTAAGATAGTTTAAACTCAGCTAAAAGGTTTGTTTTTAACTTAATAAACGTGTTTTTAAATTTTTGTAAAAGTCTTTTAAAAGACTAAAGCCGCCAACAACATGTACCAAAAGTTTTTTCAAATAGCATATTTACACAAGCAGTGTTAAAAGATCATTTGACTGCACCCCTAGTATCTTAGCTCTTATAAAAAAATGAAATAGAGCATGTTCGCTAGTAAATTCTATTACCTTAGCACCAAACTAAAATGATTAAATTGTTTTAGAACAAAAATTGTTTTTGAAGCAATAACAGTGTTTACTAATTTCTTAAAGTTGTTTTTGGCTATAAGAAAAAGCCTTTAAGTACGACCTTACAAACCAAAAGCTAGCTAAAAACAGTAGATAAACTAGAAAACTGCTTTCTACAGCTTAAATATCTATAGAACTAAAAAAAAAGAAAAATTCAATACTCAGACAAGTATAAAACAATATTTTCTGTAGAAAAACATACTTAATTTATTCAGTTAATTGGTTTTTTGACGATTTAAAACAGTTAGGCCATAAAAATTCACAAGCTTCTTCTTACCCATTTCAATTTCTTACAACTTTGGCACATCGTAAAATAATATTAGAGTTATTAAAAATTTTTTAACAACAAAAAAATATTTGATTGCAGCTCCTGGTCCGAAGAACCTTTCGGTTATAGAGTCGCACACTACCGATACCTTTTAGCGTTTTGTCCATAGTTCTTAAAAAAAAGTAAAAACTTATATAAGTCTGTTGATTTTCCATACAACCTTTTTGTATGAGCTGTTCTTAGTTTTTTATAGTCTGTATTTAAAAACTGCCGTTCATAAGTAACACCTTTGTTTGTATAAGTTGAAAAAGTCAGTTCACCTCATATAAACTAGTTGTTTTGAGTTAATAAAAGTTTTTTAAACGTTTGTTTGTACTTCATATAAACATATTGTTTGTTAGTTTAAATTTATAAATATTTTATACTACTTTCATCTCAAATTAAATAATAAAAATAGCTTCATGTATGTTGAAAATTTATTATGTTAGTAGCTTTAAAATTTTGATAGGCCGATTTTGAAACAACTTGGTCTTTAATAAAGCTTGATTAAAAGTTAGTAGATACCATAAGTTTAGCCTTTTAGCTGTTTAAATGTTTCCTTAATAAAAAACAGTTTTAAAACAATGAAGTATTCACAAAAAAACATCTTAACATTATACAAAGCTTTTAAATCTAAATAAAATTGTAAGTTTATACTACTTGTTCTCTAGTTTTTAAACAAAATTGTCCATTAAAATAATTAACGTTCAATTTAAATCATCTTTATATTAATAACTTGTTGCATACTAATATTTTATACAGATGTCGTCTAACCTTGTTAATCTAAAACTTTGTTAAAGCTGTTGTTTGTTTATCAAACTATGCATTTTAAAATACGATGTAAGAATATTTACTCAAATTACAAAAACTTAAGTAGCAAACTATTTTTAAAACAGTATTGAAAAACCGTGTATATAAATTAGGTGTTAACAATGCTTAAATTCTTTTTTTGTTGCGAAAAAATTTACAAAAAATAAGTCAGTAGACAAAACGAATTTCATATATAAAGAATAGTATCCATAAAGTTTCAATAACTTTTTCATGAGTTATTGAACTTGTTATTTTTTCAACTTTACCCCAAACGGTCGCTTCAGTACTTTGTACTTAAGCCCGCTTGTTTAAGATCACAATAGCGGTTTCTCGCGACTATTCCTGCCTGATGAGTCCTAATAAGGACGAAACTGGTCGTAGGATTGTCTCGGATGCTGTTGTTATTGATCTTGGGGAAAGTTTATTATTAAACTTGCAAATAATTAACAATTACTTTGAAAATACGAGAACACTTTTTTTTTTGTCTAATTTTACATGTAGAGTGTTTGTATTAATGATATTAAGAATAAAAACTACTTTTTCTATCAATAAGAATTTTAATAAAATTTATAGGCTGATTTCTCAAAAGTATAGAAAAACTGTTTAAAAATAAATTTATAACCTGTTGTAGTAAATTGCATTTTTTTATAATTCTTGAATTTGAAGTAAGTTTAAATGCAACTTTTGTTTAAAGGTAGAGTTAATAATAAATATACACATATTTATGTTTATCTAAGTTATATATTACTTTGATTTTCTGCAAAAAATGTTAAATTTACTATAAAATTATATTTTAGTGTTTTAAAAATATACCAAAAGCTTAAGTAGTATAAGTACTTTTTGATACTATCAATTTTGATATAAAATAATAGTATTCAGCTTATTAACTATATGTTACTAACTTTTTTTTTTGTGATTTGTTGTTATAACAGCAATACATTCTTTAAAAATAATGTACAAAAAAAAAGTTTTAGCACAAATGTGAATTTGTACAAAGTAAGAGTTTTTATTTAAATTATGTTATAAACATCTTTTAGTTTTTAAACACTCTAACTAATTTCAAAGGTTTTAAATTACAAAAAAAATAAGTTTAACGCTTAAAATAATTTAGTATACAAAACCAAAAAAAAAAAAGAGGAAGCTAAAACTATAAAATGAAAACTTGGATGCAAAACTCACAGATTTAAAATATACTTTTAACACTGACAGTGATAGTTTGTAATTGAAGGTTTGAAATATTTAATATAAAACATACTTTTAGGATCTCTAAGTAAAAAAACTAAGTTTCATTAACATAGTTTAACATATATTTGGCAAAGCAGTAAAAAAAATTACTTATTCAATCTAAAAACTAATATAGTTTAATAGTTTTACACAAATAAAGTTACATTTAGCTAGCATTGATAAATAAAAAAATATTAAAACAAGAACAATAAACATAATAAAAGTAAAAGGCACTAAAATTAACCACTAACCAGTAAAAATCTACAAAATGTTACAATTTCAAAGCTTAAAAATACTTTAATTTGCTTGACTTAAATCGCAAATAAACACAAAACTATTATGAAATACCTTCTTGAGTAACACAAGTATATTTTGATAATTATTTTTTTTTAAAGTAGGTTGGCAATATAACAAAATCATAAGCTTTATTATTGAGAAACTTAAGTTTGAATTATCCTTTTTAGGATTACAAGACTTTTGAAAATAAATACTATAAGTATTAAGAGCAATATTAAATCTTGAAAATCTACAAACAATGTTTAATGATTTGATTAACCCTTTATGTTTTAGGAGGATACTAAGTCATAGAGGCTTCTAAATTTAATAGACTCGGCACTGTATTTAAACAAGTCTCTATTACAAACAGTATTTAAATTTTGAATTAGTAAAATAGTATTAACTTGAAAAAAAAGTTTTATTGCCAATTTTAACAAGGTCAACGGGATTATAGGAGGATATTAAACTTAAGGACCGAGAACTAATGATTTGTTACATACTAAGTTTCCTATAAGAACAAAGTTTGTAACCATTGTACTACTCAAGCAACAAAACAGTTTAAAAAGCTTTATCATCAATATTTTTTAAATCATTATACTTAATATTGTTTTCATATTAAATTCAAAATACTTAAATAATGTAACAAACATTAATAGTTAAAATACATCTTCATCGCTATCATTATTATTTTCTTGTTCATTATGTTCAATATTGTTTTCAAACAAAACAGCTCTATTCTGATCACCTGCCTTCTTGACCCAGTGACCGTATATGTTGAATGCGCAATTATCTATTTGTTTTCTTATCCGCTTGATGGAGTAAGGGTCACCTGTATGTGTAAATCGTTTTAATTTTAGTGACATATTTATTTTTATATAACTTTTAAAATAAAAAAATTATGATATTGTAACATAACAGCAGTTTCTGTGTAAAACATTTAAAATAAAGTTAAATTCTTATTATAAATTTATAATTTCAGTGAATATTAAAATAATGGTAAAAATATAAAATTTTAGTAAAGTATTCAAACTTTTAGTAAAGTTAAGTACCTTAAATTTTAACTTTTAGCTAATTTTTAGTAAAATGATCTAATGTTTAAGTTGATTCACCTAGTTAAAACATTTGTGATTTTCAATAAAGGTTTTCTGTGGTTTGTTTAAAAATTTGAGTAAATTTTTCTAATAAGACAATTCTGCCATGTAAATAAAGTAGTAGAAAAAACCTAGATGCACTTATTGAGCCCATTTGCAAAACAGTATAAAATAAACACAACTAAAATATAGAACTAATTTAAATATAAGTTTTACCTGCAGCAACGTATGTAGGTAATTTCATCATTTTCTGATATTTTCTGTCTATAACTCTCACTGCTAGTACGACTAAACTGAAAATAATAATCACAATTAATTAACAAGCATAATTATTAAAAAATAGTTAAATAACTAAAACTACGACACCAGCAAAAGTTTTTTTTTAACTTTATTATTGTCTACATAATTTATTTTATACAGTAAAAAACTCATTTTCGAAACAAATACATTACCAATTAGTTTCTAAGCCATTGAAAACATACATTTAAAAATATTTACATTATCTAATAAAAATTATTTTTTACCAACCCAGCAATTCTGAACCTTCTTAATCCCTTCCTGACTGTTTCTACTTTGCTACCTTCTATATTGTGACCTTCCACATCGAAAAATGGGTGAGACAAGGCTTGCTCGGCTGTCAGTCTGGAATATTAGTAGTTTGAGTTTATAAACTTGTTAAACTAAAAATATTTTTAAGCTTAGTTTGCTAAAACTAATTCTTAGTGTTTAAAGTTTTCTTAAGTTAAAGTAATTAAAGAAATAGTATTTAACTTTTTATAATTTATTTAGTAACACAAAAACATATTCCATTTATTGAACAAACTATTTAAAAAAAATGCTATAAGTATACTTTTATACAACCAGTAATGTTTTTTAAAATCGCATCTTCTTAAAACTTACCTCTCACTAGGATCAACGTATAGAAACTTATAAAATAAATAAAAAGCAACAAACAATTGGAATAAGTTATACAAATATATACGTTAAATGAATTAAAAAATATTAAAAATTTAAACAAAAACACAACTCACCTCTCACACGGATCAACGACCAGTAGCTTGCTCACCAGATCCTTGCAATTGTCGCTCCATTCCTCCTCCAACAAAGAGTACCTTCCCTCCACAATCCTCCGCAGCATCACTATCTGCCGGCGGTGCCAGAACGGGGGTTTACCTGACGTGAGAGTCACGTGTTAGAGTGAGAGAAAATTCTTACAAATTTAACTAAAACCTACAGTCAATAAGGGCATTTAAAAAACATTGACAATGAATTTGTTATGACGTCATAGAAAATTAGAGTGCATATCTTTGTAAAAAGTTCCTGCAATAAGAATCACTTGTTGTTAGAAACTACAAGTAGTATGAACTAATAATAGCAGGAGCTAAAGTGTAAAAAAATATTTTTAACTTATTTAAACACCTTTAGAAGCATATTAGTAACATGAAAATGTTTAGAGGGACTTATATTAAATGAAGAGTTATTAGTTTGATTTTAAAGTTTGAAGATAATTAATATAAATATATTTTGACATAAGACAAACAAGAAACGTTGAAGTAGGACAGCTATATGAATATATTAAAAAATTATTACTAACTACTAACCTGCTAACAAGGAATACATGATGACCCCTGCGGCCCACAAGTCAATCTGCGTCCCGTAACCACGGTGGTCCTGGGTCATGGAGCACTTGAGCATCTCCGGGGCCATGTAGACCGGGGTGCCTAGCAACTCGGTCAACAACTCGTTGCTAGGGACGAGTTTGTGGCTGAAACCGAAATCTGACAGGTGAACATTCAAGTTGGAATCCAGCAAGATGTTCTCAGGTTTCAGATCTCTGAGAAAAATAAAATAATTGATACTGTAAAAAAATTTTACTATTTTTTAATTCTTTTCTAAGATTGCATTTAAAAATTTTAGTTTATTTTTAAAATTAAATACTCTCTGGTTTGAAGTTTCTGAAAAAAATTACTGTTATTAATTTTTTCAATTTAAAAAAATCAAACATTGTATAAATTAGTATTTTAGTAGCATAGCTTATACATTGTTTGTCAACTACGGAGCTTATAAACAGGTTTTCAAATCTAAACTTATATAATTATTATATTTATTGATTGTAAGTTTGAATCGAACAAAATTAACTATGATTTTATTATCTGTAGGATTATTTGTATACTTTAAGATTTAATCAATTAATCACATATAATTTTGTAATTTATTAGCTTAGTTATTAAACTTTTTAAAAAGTCTGAACTTTTTAAAAATTTTTAAAAACTTTAGCAAACATTTTTAACTTAGTTTTTACTGTTCTCAGGTTTCAGGTCACTGATAAAATATTTAGTTTAGTTCAAATACTATTGTAATTTTTTAGCAAAATAAATGGAATTTTTAAAAGTTTTGATAGTAACTTATAAAGTCTAAAAGTGATTTATGCAAGTAGAAAGCAAACATAAAACGTTTCTTATGTATCTTTTGCTTATCCCATAGCATATTACGTTGCTTTTTAACTTTAAGCCTCTTTTTCATAAATTAAACAAGCTAGAATGTATTTCATTGTCAAATGTAAGTTATTTCTATTGATTTGAAAGCTTTGAACAAATAACACAATTAATTAAGCCCTTTATGATTAAATACTGAAAATACTAATGTATAATACCGAAGAAATTGTAATAAAAATAGACTAAGTAAAAGCAATAAGTTTATAAAAACAAATCTCTAAACTTTTATTAGTAATATTAACTTAAAACTATTAATTTGTCACATAAAGCTGAAAATCTAGTCTAAATTGTAACAATTGTTACTATTTTGATATAAATATTCTAAGTAAAAGCTTTTCGTTGTTTAATATTTAGCTTTTTAAGTTAAATATCAAATTTTTCTCTCTAAGCTATACCTATTTTATCATTTAATTAACTAAAATCAGCTTTAAAAATTTATAAGAATAATTTCAAATCTGAGCAAAAAATTAATTACACAACATTTTTATAACTTAACATGTTAATTTAAAGACATTAGCAGTTTTATTTTTAAAAACTAATAAACTCCGTATAGCTTTTAGTTGAGACCTTTAATGCATTTTAATGATTTTAAAAAAGCTTTTAGATAAAAAAAGTATTTCAATTTGTAATCCCTGTGGATTAATTAGTAGAATAATTACGCTTTTACTTATGAAACAATTTTAACTTTCCAATTTTTAAAGAAATTTTTGTAACTTTATTAAAACTGAAAATGCTTATACAAGTGTTTTATTTAAGGAAGATAAAAAACTTAGTTTTTTGTTTACAAAATAAAACTTAAAGCTTTATGTAGCCCAACTACTACTTTAAAAAATAATTTTGATAGTTTTAATATACCATCACTATTACAAATAAAATTTTATTTAAATACTTATACATGCTAACTTGAACTATAAATGACTAACATTGTAGCAAATTTTTAGTCATTTGCAATATGAGTTATAGAATAAAACTATTACTTTTATTTTTAAAATTTATATATCACGTATAGATATAAATTTTTCACAACATTTTACATTCAACCAACAAAAAATAAAGTAAATATATTGAAAACTTAAATAAAAATATAACACTTGTTAGTTAATTAATGAAACAACTTATTTAAACATTTTTATTCATTTTAAAATATATAACTAGCATATTTACATTATTTTCAAGTGCACACCCTAATAGAATAATAATACTGACTTCTAAAACTAATATAGTATTGACTAAGTTTAGTTTAATATAACATGCATATACTTAGCGTTACCGCTTTTTTTTGAATTTTCTTCCATGTGTTCAAACTTTTTCCAGGTTTTTTAAAATACAGCTTTTTGGTTTAAAAATTCAAAATAAGTTTTAAAGAAGCATTAAATTGTTTAAAATTGCTGAAAAGATTTTGTAATGCTATTCTTAATGTGTTTTATAATAAAAACACCTTAATATACTGAGTTTTTATCTAAGTGAGTTTATTTGAGTTTTATAAATTCACATCTAAACAACATTCTGTAATTAGTTATAACTTGCAAAATTTGTTTTTAAAAAGTTTATTAGCTTTTACAGTACATAACTACTTTTATAAACTAAAAAATACGAAAAATATAACCTAAATAGAATAAAAACAATTATTTGTCAAATTGTATAAAAGTTTATTAGTTTATCAAGCTTATCATCTTATAGACCAACTCTTAGCAGTAAATTAAACTTATATTGTTAAAACTATTACAAAATATTAATTTATGAACAATATGAATGAATATAAAACCAAAAAAAAATCAACAATGATTTAAAAAACAGAAATACATTTAAATTTAATAACCTTATAGACCAACTGTTAATTATTAATTAAATATTGATTAAATTAAATACAAAATACCAGACTATGTGCAATATTTTTGAGTGATGTATACTCAATAGCTTGTAATACTTACGTACGCACAACTATTAAAATTTATACAATTATAATTCTTAAAAAAAATTCAAAGGACCAAAACTCAAAAAATAACGTATATTTCAAAAAAAAAAGCGTTTGTAGGTCTAATTAATACTTACAAACCTCTATTTGCAAAATTTATATATTTTTTGAGATAAGAAAAATACGTTTTAAAATATGGTAATTTTTAGTGTTAAAAAATAAACTTATTTAATAAATAATTTTTTTTTATCTATAATTTTCTTATTAATTGGACCAAGAACCTCTGTTTTACTTTTCAATATGTGTAACTTTTAAAGATATAGTCTTTTAAACATTTTTTCAAGAAATTGAATTGTCTGAATTTTAATTTTCACGTAACCAATACTTACCCCATAATAAAAATAGTTCTGACATCAAATTTTTACGAATTTAAATCTAAAAGACTAAACAAATTTAAGAATGTATACACTTAAAAAACAACCTATGAACAATGTTCTTCTCATGTATGAACTTCAGCCCCTGCAATATGGACCTCATGAACTTTCTGGTCTGTCTTTCCCCACACTTTACCACCTCTGTTAGGTAGTCGAACAATTCACCTTTCTGCAGTAGTTCGAACACCAGGAATATTGAGGAGCTTATTTCAAATGTTTCAATCAACTCTATTATGTTGGCATGGCCTGTAATGATAAATCTTTACATTCTATTTTGAACTTAGTAGTACAAAATTATTGTAACTAGAAAATGTAACAAAACTGTAGTAAAAGTAAAAAACTCTATTATTTTGGCATGTACTGTTGTAATAGAGTCATTGTTTTTTGTAAATTCTTAATATACTTGTGTTGAAGATCAAGCTTTAAGTAATTCCTATTAGAATTATTGATTGAAGCTAAGATATTTTAATAAAAGACCATGTTTGCTGATAGTAATAATCTAAAATCTGTAGTTATACCATTCATACAAAAAATAGAAATAATTTATTATTTTTACTAACAAGATATTTAACAAATGTAAAACTTTTAAACAATAATACTCACTAATTAATAGTAAAGAAAGTATAATGCTACAGCTACCAATGTTAAAGTTTGGATCAAAAATTATAGTTTTTATTTAACAACTTTAAAAACTCAAGGAAATAATAAAACATTCTTTAAAAAAAATATCAAAAAGTGTGTAAAAACATTTAAAACACAATTTAAAAGTTAAAATTAAAAATCCAAAAAAAAACGAACCTTAAGATTCCTGAATAATTCTGATTTAAATTAAGTAAAAAAAACCTTCCTAATTATCTACAAAAAAACTTTAAAAGTCAATCTCAATTCAATTAAAAAAATATTTACCTTTGAGTTCCTGAAGTATCCTAATTTCGTTCCTGGTAACACTCCTCAGATCCGTGTCCTTGTGATGAGGATGTTCTAGATGAGAGTCCTCGTCCTCTTTGCACAGATCGATGATCTTCACAGCGTACTCTTTCCCTGTGCTCCTATGGACGCACCTGTAAATATTATGTTTATAAATGCTGTTTAAATTGATGAGAGAAAATAAATAATTCATGATTTTCATAAATACAATTCATTTGTGGCTAAAAGTATTAAATTATTTTTTTTGATTTTCATAAATACTTGAGACATTGATATGCTTGCTTTAAAATACATTAAGAAACTGCTTTATTTACAGATAAAAAAAAATTCACAATGAAAATGATATTTTTTAGATTGTTTAAAGTTTGTTTAATTATTTTAATAAAAGTAAAACAAGCTCCTATTTATGAACCTCCTTACAACACTCGACATTCCCCTCCCAATTTCCTCTTTGGTATCGTACAAGGAGTGAAACTTGGATGCCTGGTTTGAAACGTCACTGTTGTTGGTGCTTGCAGAGTTGGTGATGTCTTTGAGCGTGTCACTTTTACTGCAATCGCTTCCACATTGAGGTGTTTGAGGTATGGTGCTCGAGCATGCGTTGTTGTTGTTTTCTTGAGCTGTGTCTGCCATCCTTGATTAGAACAACCTGTGATTGTTTGGATTTATAAAAAAAATACAGATTGCTGTTTTACAAAATGATTAAGGCCGTAGGGTGACAATTTTTTCACGAAAACAACATTAACTTTTACCATAAAACTGAAAGCTCACCTCAATGGCCTTAATTGATAGTTTGTTAGTTGATCTTTTTGCAGAGAACATACAAAATATCTGTCCAATGTACAATCTAACTTTGTCTTATAAAAAGTATAATGATGCCATTAGTTACTATGGTATGTTAAAAAGTTTAATCTAATTACAGTAGCTTTGCATTTATTTCAATTTTGCGTGGGTTTCCTAGTAAAACTAGTTAAAAATTAAAAAGCTTAAAAACCAGCTGATGACTTGTTTTACAACATGCTAACTTATTTTTTAATGTTAATCAGATGGTTTAATATCATGTTTATTCAAGCAAAAACAATGTTTTATTTACTTGCTGTATTTACCCTACTTTGGTAGCCAATGCAATATCACAAAACTTTGTTTATGTTTGAGTAATTCACCCAAAATGTGAAAGAAAATCTCTTATTTGCAAACAAAACAAACAAATTATTGCGAACTGCAATGGCTGTTAGATTGGGTTGTGTAAATAAATTAAGCAAATAGAATGTTATTTATTCCAACACTAATGTTGCTTTAACTAGGTCTAAATCAAGTTTACTGGTTAATATGTAATAAAACTAAGTAAATAATAAAATGCTACAGAGGTTTAAACAAACATACAATGATAATTGATAACCAGTATTGTTGAAATATTTTCAATTTATGTTTGTGAAGTTAAACTCAAAAAGTATAACGAATATTTTATCTGAAAACAAAAACAAACAAATTTATAATTACAGTTATAAAATGCTACAGGAGTTCGGATAAACATACGATGATGGTTATCTTGTGATAGTTATGAAATCTTATGAGCAAATATTTAATTGTTTGTATTTCAATGGAGAAATTGCATCTCAGTAGTACTTACAAGGACTTTTTATAACTAAATATTTCAAACTTTGTTGATATTAATAGATTAGTTTAAGCCATAACCTTATTGAAACATAAAGCTTAACCAATATTAAAAATATTACTCATACATGTTTCTTTTAAGAAAAGTGTTACCACCTAATTACTTACAATACAAAATAAGTTACTCAGATAAATTAATACTAACTTGACTCAATGAGTCATACATTAAATGTTATGTATAAATTTTACATAAAGTTTAAATAGTAATTAAAGAGAAATCGTTAAACGTAAATAAATATAATTGTACCATGTATTTAAAAACAGTTAGATTAGATGTAATACAATATAAATTTAATATTAAATTAAAAGTATATTAATCAAACAACATAATCACTAACATAGATAGGCAAAAAATAAATTTTAAATAAAACTAACCTTTCTATAATCTTTTTACAAAATTCACATGAATATTTTGGGTATACTCATCTTGTATAAAATATTATTATAAAATCTGTACATAAAACACCATAATATACATACATAGGCAAGATTAAAAAATATTGTTTTTTCAGTAAATTGTGTTTTTATGGTTTTTTAATAGTATACTAATGAATACAGCAACTAGTTTGAGTATAGAAATTTTAAAAACAAAAATTAAAAAATTTCAAGTACGAGTACTAAAGCAGTAATACTTATTCAAAGTACTTTTGAAAGCATTTTGCTGCTAAAGACTGCTTAGTATAGAAACTTTATAAAAGTTTAAATTAAAAAAATATAAATTTCACAACAAAAAACAAGTACAGTGATGCTTTTTAAAACTAAAGCTCTAGGCTTGTTTTTTTTATGAATAAAATTTATAACTGTGGTTATTTATCACTTTTTATTACACTATTACAAAAATATTAAATCAATAGTATATTGAATGTAGTAATACCTGAAACCTTCTACATTTACACCAACAATTAAAGCAAAACAATACTGAGCACTATGATAACATATGTACACACATTAAAGTGATTATAAATTTAAACATTCAACATTATATCTTAAATAAAAACTTTATATTTAAAATATTAAATGCAAGAAAAGTTGAAGTAAAAGCACCAAAATGTTTTATATTATAATTTTTTTTTTTTATTTTCAATAATTAAAATAAGTTATACACATATAAAATTTTACATAATATTTTGGAATTTTTTATTAAAGAAAAGTCTTAGCTAAACTTTTAGTAGTATAAAACAAATAAAACAACGATTTTGTACTAAGTCAAAAAATCTCGTGAAGTAGTTTAGAAACTGGAATTCTTTAAAGTAGTAAAAATCTTACAATAGCACTTGATAAGTCATAAAGTTGATGTCACACTATTACAAAAATTATACGAAAATGATTGTTTTTATGTAGAATGATAATTCAGACAACTTCAAAAATACAGTCTTAATGTCAATTAGGAAAACAAAAACAGAAAAGTGTTCAGACACAATTAAAAAATACATGATTAAAATTTGATGAAACTGATACATGATGTTTAGAGAAAACAGAAGTGAGTTCTATTCTTAACTTAATTAAAAAATAACCCTGCTTCCTCAAGAAAAAACAATTATAAAACCACAAATTAAAATTTATATACCACAATACAGAATGCTATAAGATGTCAGTAATTAAAAAAAATGAAACTTGTCAGAAAAAGCTTCACCTGAAAATTACTATTCATCCGTAAGAGGCTCAAACCCGCTTGTGCTGGCAATGATCATGTGTTTGGACTTGGACACGCTGATGAAAATAAAACATGATAATAATACTATGAAGGGCAGAAACAGAAGTCCCACAAAAACAGAAAAGGCAACAACTGAATACCCATCAACAGGGGCGCTGCCAAAACCCACAACAGTAGAAAATTTCAAATATTTCAGGTCTAGTGGTTTCTGGTCTCCAAACTGCAGCTTTATCGACTTTGATATCAGCTTGTTGCTGAACATTGCCATCAGCAACCTGTTCCTCGACTTGTCTGCCAGGGTGTCAAAGCCAATGCTGTTTGAACTTGCCCCCACAACACAATCCGTGTCCTCTGTTGCGTTCTTGCAAGTGTAGGCGTGAGTCCTCCACCTGAAGAAGCTTGTGCTCTCGAGTTTGTATGCAGGGGTGAAATCAAACCAGGTCACTTCTTCCGTCCTCAAAAGTGAGGGCAGGATGTTGTCGTTGACTGAAGTTGTTCGGAGGAAAAGGACGCTGTTGTTTACGTTGTTGGTGTGGGGCACGTACTTGAGGTTGTATATGATGTCATACTCGAGCGTCATGCTTGCTTTGTCACTGAGCATATTGGTGAAGGTGAACTGGAGTTCTGACGAGGTGTTGCTGAAGAGCATCAGTGGAGGTTCTTCGTTTCTTTCTATTTTCAAATGGGGTTCAAAGTTGATTTGGATGGTGGGTCTGCTTAACACACTTGAGTCTGAGAACTTTAATAAAACTTTGTCTTTCTCCTTGCTCAGAGTGAGGTTTAACTGAAGGTGGTTGAAGGAGTAAGACTTTATTAAATTGTCCTTAGAGGCTGCTGTTTCACCTTGCTGCTGTTTGTATAATGAAACCCCTTTCAACAGTACAACAGCATAGCTGTAATCCTGGTCACTACCACTGAGACTCACAGAGCCTAAGAGGTCATGACTTTGAGCACCACTGTTCAAAAACCTGTCCCAATCAACCACCAGAGTCGAATCAACATCTTGGCTTTTTATCAGCACTAGCGTTGGGTAGTCAACTTCACGGTTGAGCGACCATACGTAGTGCAGGGAGTGGTGGTGAGAAAGGAACTTTCCGTAGACGATATTGTACTTTGAGTTTTTACATTTGGTCCCTGTGCACCCAGGGTTGGTTTCAAAGTGGATCTTGGTTGACTCAATTGCCAAGATGAAGAATACAATAAACCACATTTTTGTTGGGTTAAATTGATGATCTCAAAATCAAATTTTTTTAAGCTATAATATTTATACATATATCTGAAAAACATAAAGAATTTGTAAATTTACTCAATTTTTTTTAATTGAAGTTTTAAATGAATACTTTTTTATAACCTTGTTTTTAGTCTTTAAAAATTTACACTGAAATACGTTGAATGAAAATTTTGTTTATACAGTCAGTTTTCTTCTTTAATAAAAATACTTAACTAACAATGATTTATTAAAAGAACAACTCTAATAAACAATATTAAAACTTTCAAAAATTCTATGTTTAAATAAAATAATTTTAGTAATAAAGTGAATCCTTGCTAATCCAGCCATGTTGGGCAAGCTTTTTTTGTAATTATGAAATGATAAAAATTAAACATTATTTTTTTTAATGTACTTACTTTATATTATGCAATGCATATAATAAAACATACACTATTTTGTTACCATAATCTATTTTAACAAAACAAACAAGTAAAACAGACAGAAAATCAAAGAAAACTTTTTGATAAAGCTTGAAATCAATTTAACAAATACAAAACAGATAGTAAAGAATTGTTTATACTTGTTTTAAGTTTTGAAGTTAAAACATTATTTCTAGGTAAACTAATTTAGTCTAATTTATGACTGAAACTGGCTAGATGAGCAAGGAATCGAATTAGAGAGAGCTGGATGAGCAAAAAAAACTACTATTTTAAAGCTTGTCTGGGTTGCCACTCAAAAGTTTAACAAATGCAACAAGGCCAGTCTGAGTTACATCAACCTATCCTAAATTGGCCAAAGTTTATAAGCAAAAAAAAAGTACAAGGGAAAATATTCAAAACTAGTTTTAGAAAAAAAAGTTCCAAGTAGCCTAAGATACTAAGTTAAAAAATATTCAAATTAACCTGAAAGTGTTGCAACCCAGAATTTTTTACTCAGTTACAAAAATGTTTACTAACTATTATCCATAAACATTTAACCTTGTTTTTATTTTAGCCTCTATGTGATAACAAACTAAAAGTTTAAATAAACTATCACATTGGAAAACTAACAGAAACAAATAATCTAAAACTTACTAATACTGATTTTCAAAAATATTACTTTAATGCTTTTGTTGCTTGAGCTACTTTTTAGAAAGTTCAAGAAAAAAACTTAGTAAAAGACAAAACTTTCAACATCAAACACTTGTACATAAAAAATACATAATTTAACAATTATAGCAGTTAAAACATTGTACAATTTATTGCTTTAAACAGAATGAATTTAGATTTCCAAAACTATTTTATTGATTGGTAGGCTTTAACTAAATTCCTTTTGTACAAGTTTAAATACTGTATTATATGTTAATAATGTATGGGATTTAAAGATTCTTTCTTATGTTCACTACATTTGTAAAACTCTAAAGCACTGCTGGGGTTTATCAAATACAGTTATTATGTATTGTACATTATAAACTTTTTTATGATTGAACATCATTCTACATTGGTAGTAGGAACTTGATATGACATAACCGTAAGTTATTTGAACTTGTTTACATCACGGTTTCTTAAAGTTATTTTCATAAATCAAAAATAAAAATGCTTTGTTTATTTGCTAATAGTATCTATTTACTTTTTTTCTCCTTTATGAGTTATAATCTACTTATTTATGACCCCTTTACTATTAATTGCTCACTTTGGAAACCCTGGTTTAAATATAAACCTCAGGATAAAATAATGAAAAGCAAGCTAAAAAAGTAAAACAGCAAGCTTAAAATCTAAATTATATGAATTCCTAAATTTTCTAAATACCCCCTATACTTATTAACTACCCCAAATTAATAAAATATCTTTAAATTTATGATATTGTACCCCTTTTTGAAACCCTGGTTTATATTGACCTAAGCTTTAAGACTTTTTATATAAAATAAGGAGACTATTTTCTCTAATATGAATTTTGCAAATGAAAGATTAATATCTTAATGAACTTTTAATTTTATATTAAAAACATGAATATTAATGCTTTTACTTTATAAAGTCATGTTTCTTTTCTGTGAGAAATCTA
This sequence comes from Thalia democratica, assembly GCF_965202585.1. NCBI lineage: Eukaryota > Metazoa > Chordata > Thaliacea > Salpida > Salpidae > Thalia > Thalia democratica. The sequence continues at coordinate 54,001 of NW_028139634.1, forward strand.
AAAAATCTTTTTTTTTTAAATATGTTTTTGTTACATAGATAACACAAACATATTTGATTATAGAAATAAAGGTTTCTTTATGCACATTAATTTTAAAATTGTAGTAACAGTAAAACATAATAATTTTGTAATTTAAATCTAAGATAAACTTTTATTGGGGTTTTTCAAAAACATTAAACATGTGGTTGAAACAAACTTAATAAAAGAATCAATTCAAGATAAAGATTCATGTATTGAAAAATATACTTTTAAAAATTTAGACAGTTACTAAGTCTCACCACGGACAGATTTTCAAACTGTAATTATGCAATCAAAAAAATAAAATTGGCAAACCATGCAACAATTTATTTAAGTTATAAAATAAATATTTTTTTATAAATTTAACTACACTTATGGTTGCCAAATGTTTTGGCAAATTTTCCAGGTTTTTAAAATAAGACATTTTAGGGTCTATTTTTAGTTTAATTAATTTTAAGGTAAAAAACTGTGTTAAATAGTATTTATAACAACATTAAAAAGATATAGTAAAGCTTTTTTAAGTGTGTTAGTTTTATAAAAAATAATGATAATGACAAGTTTTTTTTTTTATATGGTCGATTTTTTTGTGTCAAAAAATTATTCAACATGTAAAATTTGTTTAAAACTCCAGGTTTTTCCCAGGATTTTTAGTCTGTGTTATTCAAAATTCCTGGTTTTATTCCAAACTTCTTAATTTCCAGGATTAAAATTTTTATGACAGCCTTGAACACTTTTTAATGATTTTCATTTTAATTTTTTATTGCAGAACTACAGTTTGAAAATATTTTTGCAGTGAAACTCAGTGACTGTTTGAATTTAGAAGTTTTTGACATTGTATAATTGATATTGTATATTTTTATCAAAAAACTTGAAAAACATTTGATATTTTTTATAGTTTTATAACCATTAAATATGTAGTTGAAACATATCTAATAAAGGAATCTATTTATAGATGAAGATACATGTATTAATAATAATAATAATTATTATTATATATAGTAAAGGCTCATCATCCAAAATTGTCAAGCAGATCACATTTATTGTGATCAAGCTAGGCGTAGACGTTGAGGTCACAATAGCCGACGTATAAACAAAATTTTTACATGTCTCTTGTTTTAAACTTGTTTTAGACAAATTAATTAGATA
>NW_028139635.1:0-20312 GCF_965202585.1 Thalia democratica
AATAAAAGAAAAATGAAAGAAAATAGTACTAAACAGAAATTAAAGGAATTTTGTGTATAATAATGTACTATGAATCTTGTTTAGAAACATATGAATTAAAAAAAAAATATAACTTTAAATTTACTTTTGAAAGTGGATAAACAACACTAATAACAAACGTATGAATACTATAATTATAGGTTACAACTTCTTTAAGAAGAGTAAAATGTTTTACGCTGAAACTAAAAAAAAAATATATAAGAATTTTTGTTAGAAAGTTAATTTTATTTTTTTAATAATTTAACTTGAACAGTAAAAACAATTTTACATTTGAATAGTAAAACAAACTATTGTTAACTTTTCTTTAAGAATTTTAAAGTAGTAAATTTTACATTAACTGAACTTAACTTTTATAAAATATAAAGAATTATACTGTAAAATTTATGCTTTTAATAAGAAAAAGAGATAAAAAAAACTGTAATAATTTCAACAATAAAGATAACAACAACAAATTTCCATCTATTTAAAAATATTTATTTTTTTTTGAATACTTGTCCAAGTCGAAAATTGTAAAAACAGAAAGCAAGCAACAATTAAAAACTCGCAAAAGAAGAATATTTTCTTAAATTTCCTAAAAAAAATAACTTAAGTTTCCCTGGAACAGTTATCTTTGCTTATCATTTAAATACTTTGTTTACTGCTAAAGTACAAAACATCTATAACTATTTTTTACATTTGTATGCTAAAAAAAAAATGTAAGCATAAGAAAAAAAAAGCTATTAAGTATTCTGAAATTAATAGAAAAGAATAATCTGAAAGAATAATCTTAAAAATAACTAGATAGAAAATGCTAAAACCTAGACTAAACCAATGTTACTGTGACCAAACAAATAAACTTTCGAAAAAAAAAAACAATAATATATAAAAAAATAATAATAAAATTTGATATTAAATTACAAATACTATTAACTCACTAAACTAAAGTAAATAGACTAGTGAATAGGAATGTTCACTAATATACTTCAGAATCACTATTAAAAAGACAACTTTTAAGTTTATCTTTAACTTTCCAAAATGACTTATATTTTAAAACATAATAGCAGCTTAGTCCAAAACTTACTACTTTCGAAGGATAGTGATTTGTGACCTGTTTTGCTGTTGAATCTAGGTGGAAAAAAATTGTTTCTGAAGACCTGGTATGATGATTATGGACATTTTTTACACTTTTATATTAGTTTTCAAAGTTATCTGGTAACAAATTATTGTTAAACTTAAACATTAACAGACCTTATTCATAAAGATACAGACTTTCAACATGTGTTATTTTTTTTCTTAGTTTTTAATTCTCTTACTTTATCATCATATTTCTAATAATTTAAGCATCTAACTGCTCTGTTTATGAGAACATTGATAACTTTTATACATTTATTTTTTGCATTTCCCCAGCTCAACAAGCAATATCTAACATTACTGATAAATAAAGAATTAAAGATTAAATTCAATGCTTTTTCATTTAAGAAATGTCTTGTTTTTTATAGTACACCCAATGTTTTTTTGTAATTTTTTTATAGCTTCTATGTCTTCTGTCCATTATATACTTCTGTCTAAATTTATTCTTGAGTATTTATAGGTATCTGTGTTTATTATAACTGTTTTACCTATTTTAAAATAAAGTTCTATATTTTCTAAAAACTATTTTTTATTTTGTAGAATCATTCTTTTGGTTTTCTTAAGGTTTAGTTTTAGTTTGTTTCATATAAGCCAATCTGATACCTTTTTTAGTTCTTTGTTAAAATTTTTACTGTCATTTAGGTATGTGTCTTTTGTGAATGTTTTGTATAACATTGTATCATCTGCAAAGTTGAGGACTTTCCTTAGTAAGATATTTATATCTAAACATCAAATGCTTTACTTAAATCCAAAAAGACTGCACAAACTGCGTTTCTTTTATCAAAAATGGACAGAGCCCCTTTAACAAATTCAGACAAGCTAAAGTGGTGGAATGATTCTGTCGAAAGCTAAAATGAGAATTATTTAGAACTTTATTAAAAAAAAAACTATACAGGCGATTATAGATTACTTTTTCAACTATCTTATTTAAATTAGATAGAAGTGAAATTGGTCTATAATTTCCTAGTAATGTTTTTAACCCTGATATAAAAATGGTATTACTTTTGCAAGTTTTAGGCTACTTGGATAAACACCTTCATAAAAAGCTTGGTTTATTAAATTGCTTAGCATTGGGGATATAAGACTTTTTACTTTCTTAAGGATCTTTACAGATATACTATCCTCACCACTGGCTTTGTTCGGATCTAAACTCTTGATATCATTAAATACTTTGGTCTCTTTAGCCTCAAAACAAAAAAAAAAAAAAAACTATTCCTAACATTTTTGAGATTGTCAGTAAAACGTAGTGGATTACCTTTTTGTGTTGATGTTTTCTTTCGAATGTTATAAAAATGAATGTTAAGTTTGTTTACTATGTCTAATGGTTTTATATAAGATTTTTGATTGACATCTAGTCTATGTGGAAAGTGGCTACTGTCTAATAGTGGTGTCATTTATTACTTTCAAAATTTTAGATGTATTTTGGTAAAAGTTTTTAGAATGTTTTCACAGTGTGCGTTTTAAGAATTTGTTACTCTTATTGTATATTTGTTTCTGTATCTTTTGTGTTCTTGTGGTTTAACTGGCTTGTTAAAATTATTTTTAAAAGGTTTTTATATAATCTATTGACTTTAGTATTTCTTTTGTTATTCAGGGTTTAGATTTCAGTTTTAATTTAGCTTTGGACATTTTTTTATTTTGAAGATTTTTGTTTGTAATCTCTTTAATTTTTCTTATTAGGTAATTAAATTTGGGATCTATTGAACTTTTAGATTTAATAACTTTATCTCTTTCATGTTTGTTGAGAAATTAAGTAGCATCAGTTAAAAGTTTATTAGTGTTAATTCTTGAAATATCTTTAAGATGTTATTCTTATTCTTTGAGTTATTTGTAATTCCATTTCAATTTTTCAGTTTACTATAAAGTGGAAAACGGTCTGATATATCTGAAACTAAAATATAGGAGCTAGTAATTTTTTCAGGACATGTAATGTTACTGTGACCAAACAAATCAACTTTCGAACAAAAAAAAACAATAATATATAAAAAAATAATAATAAAATTTGATATTAAATTACAAATACTATTAACTCACTAACTAAAGTAAATAGACTAGTGAATAGGAATGTTCACTAATATACTTCAGAATCACTATTAAAAAGACAACTTTTAAGTTTATCTTTAACTTTCCAAAATGACTTATATTTTAAAAACATAATAGCAGCTTAGTCCAAAACTTACTACTTTCGAAGGATAGTGATTTGTGACCTGTTTTGCTGTTGAATCTAGGTGGGAAAAAATTGTTTCTGAAGACCTGGTATGATGATTATGGACATTTTTTACACTTTTATATTAGTTTTCAAAGTTATCTGGTAACAAATTATTGTTAAACTTAAACATAAACAGACCTTATTCATAAAGATACAGACTTTCAACATGTGTTATTTTTTTTCTTAGTTTTTAATTCTCTTACTTTATCATCATATTTCTAATAATTTAAGCATCTAACTGCTCTGTTTATGAGAACATTGGTAACTTTTATACATTTATTTTTTGCATATCCCCAGCTCAACAAGCAATATCTAACATTACTGATAAATAAAGTATTAAAGATTAAATTCAATGCTTTTTCATTTAAGAAATGTCTTGTTTTTTATAGTACACCCAATGTTTTTTGTAATTTTTTTATAGCTTCTATGTCTTCTGTCCATTATATACTTCTGTCTAAATTTATTCTTGAGTATTTATAGGTATCTGTGTTTATTATAACTGTTTTACCTATTTTAAAATAAAGTTCTATATTTTCTAAAAACTATTTTTTATTTTTGTAGAATCATTCTTCTGGTTTTCTTAAGGTTTAGTTTTAGTTTGTTTCATATAAGCCAATCTGATACCTTTTTTAGTTCTTTGTTAAAATTTTTACTGTCATTTAGGTATGTGTCTTTTGTGAATGTTTTGTATAACATTGTATCATCTGCAAAGTTGAGGACTTTCCTTAGTAAGATACTTATATCTAAACATCAAATGCTTTACTTAAATCCAAAAAGAATGCACAAACTGCGTTTCTTTTATCAAAAATGGACAGAGCCCCTTTAACAAATTCAGACAAGCTAAAGTGGTGGAATGATTCTGTCGAAAGCTAAAATGAGAATTATTTAGAACTTTATTAAAAAAAAAACTATACAGGCGATTATAGATTACTTTTTCAACTATCTTATTTAAATTAGATAGAAGTGAAATTGGTCTATAATTTCCTAGTAATGTTTTTAACCCTGATATAAAAATGGTATTACTTTTGCAAGTTTTAGGCTACTTGGATAAACACCTTCATAAAAAGCTTGGTTTATTAAATTGCTTAGCATTGGGGATATAAGACTTTTTACTTTCTTAAGGATCTTTACAGATATACTATCCTCACCACTGGCTTTGTTCGGATCTAAACTCTTGATATCATTAAATACTTTGGTCTCTTTAGCCTCAAAACAAAAAAAAAAAAAAAACTATTCCTAACATTTTTGAGATTGTCAGTAAAACGTAGTGGATTACCTTTTTGTGTTGATGTTTTCTTTCGAATGTTATAAAAATGAATGTTAAGTTTGTTTACTATGTCTAATGGTTTTATATAAGATTTTTGATTGACATCTAGTCTATGTGGAAAGTGGCTACTGTCTAATAGTGGTGTCATTTATTACTTTCAAAATTTTAGATGTATTTTGGTAAAAGTTTTTAGAATGTTTTCACAGTGTGCGTTTTAAGAATTTGTTACTCTTATTGTATATTTGTTTCTGTATCTTTTGTGTTCTTGTGGTTTAACTGGCTTGTTAAAATTATTTTTAAAAGGTTTTTATATAATCTATTGACTTTAGTATTTCTTTTGTTATTCAGGGTTTAGATTTCAGTTTTAATTTAGCTTTGGACATTTTTTTATTTTGAAGATTTTTGTTTGTAATCTCTTTAATTTTTCTTATTAAGTAATTAAATTTGGGATCTATTGAACTTTTAGATTTAATAACTTTATCTCTTTCATGTTTGTTGAGAAATTAAGTAGCATCAGTTAAAAGTTTATTAGTGTTAATTCTTGAAATATCTTTAAGATGTTTATTTTTATTCTTTGAGTTATTTGTAATTCCATTTCAATTTTTCAGTTTACTATAAAGTGGAAAACGGTCTGATATATCTGAAACTAAAATATAGGAGCTAGTAATTTTTTCAGGACATGAACAATAAAAATGTTCAATCAATGTACCTGCCATGCGATGTATCCTAGTTGGTGCTGTAATAAAATTTGTTAAGCCAAACCCTTAGATTTTGTATAAATAATTTTTGACCTAGTTAACTTTGGCATTTAAAGAGTTTATATTTTTGTCTCCAAAAATAGAAATATGCTTAAAACTATTTATGCTTTCTTTAAAAAATTCTGATTTTTTTTTACTAAATGCCTGAATTAGATTTTCTAGGGTGTCTACAAATCAACCCTATTAAGATGCTTTTACTGCTAATACTATTTATTTCTACAGATATTTCTAGCCATAGTGATTCATATTCTCTGCAAGTAAATTTAAGATCATGTCTAATTGTATATAAAGTAGATTTTTTAATATAAACAAGCACACCGCCAGATCTAGTTTCAGAGTTGACAAAATGTAGATTGTAATTTTCCAGAAATGTCAAGCCTATGTTGTTGTTTGTATAAAGTTAAACAGATGACAAGTAAAAAAAAAGCAAGTTCTAAAGAAAAATTTTTCAAAATAAAAAATACAAATAGAGTATAGAATTAAATTAATTAAGTACAATATCTCAAAACCATATACAAACAATTTAGCACATAAAAAAAGCATAACAGTTTACAAAAAAAAACACACAAGATAATATTTATAAAAAGTCTTACAAGAAAACGCAAGTCAAAAGCATTTTAGAAAAATAAAAACTTTTATAGTTGATTAAAATTTATATTTTTATGGAGATAAGTAGAAAAATTATCATATTAGTAGTTTTTAGTTGATAAGTAGTAAAAACTTCAGAATATCATTGGAGCATTTTATGGGTTTCTGTCAAAGTTTATTGTCGATTATTTTATTTAACTTAAAACTACTACTTTATACTATATATTTTATCCATCATCCTAAATCAGTATGACTATTTTATATTAGCAACAATATTATATATTTATTAAAAATCTTTATTTTATATAATCGAATGTTCTATTTAATTAACTTGTCACCGATAAGAATCATTTTAGTCCTTAACATCTGCTATGTTTAAACTTACAGTTTAATGTATCAGTTTTTGTGCATTATTTTAATGCTTTAAGTCCTTAGTTTATTGAACGATATAAAAGACAATCAAAATATTGGTTCTGTAGCTAGGTATTTATCTCTGGACCTTAGATAATATTTAACAAATATATTAGTGCTAAACATTAAAATAACAATTTGGTATTCAAACACTATTTTATCTATGTTAAATCTATAACTTGTTCGTCGGAATGTTTTTAATAAAATTTGGCAAAAGGTAGTATAACTAGGCATAAACTTTTACTTGCGGTTAGACAAGCTTAAGAAAAATTGTAAAAAAAAAATAGTAAAACAATGAAATTTCTAACTAAGAAATAAACGTATTTGGTTGAAAAAATAAAGAGAAAAAATGATTACCATGTTAATTTTTGTTTTTAACCTCGTTAAAATTAGAACAATATTGCTTATTCTTGTAACTGTATACTCGTAACGATTAATTTAATAGAAAACTAATGTATATGCATGTCAAATAAATATAATGTTTAACTACTACTTTTTATTTAAACAATTCATATGCATTATGTAAAAACTAATGAAAATTAGAAGGAAAAACTTATAAATATAAGTTCAAAGTAGCCTATAAATATCTCAGAAGTTTAAATTTAGTTCTGATACCCCCTTCTACACAAAGGACAAGTAGAGTTCTTTTCAAACCATTTTGTGATGCACTCACTGCAGTAAAAATGGTTGCAATCCAAATTAATCATCAGCTTGTTTATTTCATCACCGTCAATGCAAATCGCACATCCGTCATCCACTGATTTCTGATCGGCGCTGAAAGTTGGGAACCTGTGAACTCGATCCAAAGCCAGTCTTTTCCTTAGTTTGGCGAAAATGATATGTCAACACTATCATCTAAATCTGAAAAATCTGAATCGTCATAAATTGAATATAGTGGCCAAATTTCAGGTTCTACCACAAAAAGGGGCAGTTCGTTAATAGCTTCTAGTCGACCTTCTATATGACCAAACGGAACGCTTGCATCAAGTTCACCTACCAAATTGTCAGATCCATCAACTGCACTTTCCTGATTAGATTGTCCGCTTGCAACAAGTTCACCTACTAAATTTTCAGATCCATCAACTGCACTTTCCTGGTTAGATTGACCGCTTTCACCGTTTAAACTGCTGACAACCTCACCTACCAAGTTGACAAGCCCACCATCTGGAACTGCCTCATAAGGTTGACCGCCGTTTACAATGCTGACAAACAAACCAACTACATTGCTGATAAACTAACGAATACCACCCCTGCTAGTTTGAGATGATCCTGACATTTTGCTTTTAAAACACACTGAAGTAGGCTGGAATGTATTTGTATAATATTTTTATAATTTTTGATAGAGTATGGAATGTTTGAAATATATATTTACAGCAAGTTTTGTGACTTGATATTTAAGTATTTAGTATAATAATAACTTGATCTTACTATACTCTATAAAAAGTCTTAATAATTCAATTAGCATTTTGAAAATATTTTTGCGCTTAAAATGATTATTAAACAGTAATTAACATTGATTAAAAAGTAGATAGTCCGTAACTATTAAAAATTCAAATTTTAATTATGCTTGATAATTAATCATAAAGTAAATAATAAATAACAATTAAAAAACAGTCAGTGTCTAATTCTTTCTATATTAAAATAAAATTGTAATAGAAAAACATTTTATTAGAAAAACTAAAAATGTTTTAAGTTGTAGTTATATTACATAAAACAGTCTTACAGTTTTATAATACATAAATTTATCAAAGTCTTACATATGTTATAATCAAACATTATTAGGAAAGGCTTATAATTGTTCAAAACTAAAGTTAGCGCTAAGCATATTTAAAAAAGCGTTGCTAAAAGCATTAAACATATTAAGTTCTAAAGCTATTTCTTTTTGATTAGTAAAGAATACTTAAACAACTTTTCACATGAAATCATAAATTTTGGAATAAATGCTCAAATACGTAAATTTTTAATTTGAAACTGAAAAACTACCTGTATAGTAATTTGTAATAAAGTTAAAAACTACACAGCTTAGAATTGATTCACAGAAAAGTAGCATTACGTTGTTATATTTGTTTAGATATTATTGTGGTTTACTTACCGTTTTTACGTTTAATTCTCTTATACTCCTTTAGTTAGACTAAATAAATATTCTAGTTTATTTTATTATTAATCAGTTAGAGTTCTAAACTGTTTATGAAACTTATAAAGTTTAAAAGTATATAACAAAAATTTCAATTTAAATTAAAGCTAATATTATAATGTATTCTAATTTAAACTTTAATATGAAAACACACAAATAAAATATTATGTTTATATTTTAAGTTGCTGGCATACCGGTGTTGCTTTTAACACACTGGTTTAAGTTAAAATGTAATTGTTTAATAGTTTGTAATTGTTCAAAAAATATGAAAAATCCTGAAATATTTACACAGTTGTTTTTTTGGTTAGAAATTTATTAAACTATTAACAACACAATTTAAATACAAAAGTATCAGTTGAAATGTTTTAGAATTAAATTTTAAACATACTAATATTAATTTATCTCAAATTTATACAAAAAACATTTGTCTTAAATATAAAAGTTTCGAATAAGAACAAGGTTCACCTATACTTTACAAATATTCTTTTTTCTTTATATATTTATTTGTGCTTAAAATGATGTGATTAATATCAATTAAGGTTGGTAGTCAGTTAATTTTAAAACTTAAAAATTTTTAGTATATGTATTAAATCATAAAGTAAAGCATAAGCCACAATTAAAAAATAGCCTGTGACTAGTTCTTTATATATAATAAAAATGCTTGTAGTACATAAAAATTTTAATAAAATCATTAAAAAAGCTAAAAATTTGTAGTTATTGTACATAAAACAGTTAATAGTATTGTACACTACACTAATCTATCAAAATCTCACATTTATCATGTAATATTAATGACTAATAAAAGCTTATTCTTGTTCAGAAGTATGGTTAACTTTAAGTAGTATCATAAATAATTTTCAAAAAAGTATTTGAAATTACTGAACTAAAAAGCACTGACGTTTAATAAACACTTAAGTAATTTTTATATAACCTATCTCAGTGGTCGGCACGCTACTTCAAATCCGTGAACCATAAATCACAAAATAAAAATTCTGTGCGCCCAAATTTGCATTCTTTAGCGCCGCTAGTGTTTAAGATTATGTAAACACTTTTAATCGTTTTTTAAAATAACAATTTGTTAACACCCAGTTAATTTTTACACGCTAACTTTAAGTTAACCACTTTACCCTTTCTATTTTAATAAACTTATATTGATGATTTAATTTTTTAAGCAATATTTTACTTGTATCATTCAGGTCTAAAATACTAACTAGATTGGTTTAATACATTTCCACCACCCCAAATCAACAATCAGTAGTTTTGGTACTTTTTATTGAATGGTAAATTTAAATACTTAGTTAAGTAAACTTAATCATTTCATATTAGGCTGATTAATATAGTGACTTTTAACGTAGCAAAACGCTTTTAAACAAGAACAGTTAATAAAATCAATATTAATAGAATACTAACCGGTTTATTTCGTTTTTAATAATCTATGAGATTTGCTCACTTCAGTTTTCCTTTGGGCGGCAAAGGGTGAAAGAAATTTTACATAATGTAACAGAATAGAGCTAGGAGAGTACAACAATGGTCGTTTTATTAACAACAACATGGTCAATAAGATATCAAGGTTGAGCATGTCTTAAATGTAAAAAGATTAAAAAAAAGCTTTTATTTAGCTTCTGCACGAAAAAAAAGTTCAAGGACCCCAAAATAAGTTTTATACACCCCAAAAGTCTCGTGCACCCTAGAAAATTTCATACTAGTATGCACCAGTGTACACCGTAACGACCACTGAACTATCTTATAGAAATATAAGGATATTCTTTAACTACAAAAACTTTAGTATGTTACTGAAAAAGTACCTGAATAACAATTTATAATACAACTAAAACAACGTAACTAGATAATTTTTATGAGGTTAAATTTTGTTATTGCTTTTATGTAAATGAGATTGTGATTAACTTACCGTTTTTATTCTCAGTTACCTGAAGTTTCTTAACGTCAAGTAAAATAATTTTTAGATTTGATTATTTAAGAATCAATTCGAGATTAAAACTTTTTTCGCATATTTTTAAGTTTTTTTTTTGTTAAATTTAACAGTATTAAATACAACATTTAACAACATTAAAGTAAATGCTTCAAAGTATTTCAATTTTAAAACTTTAGTATAAGTTTATTTAAAACATTCAAAACTATTTTAAATTATTTTTTACGAAACATAAGCTATGTATGTTATTTTTGTAACAAAAATACAAAAACTTATAATTTTTTAGTTTACTTGTTTCTAAATTTTTACCCAACTTTAAACATAGCAGAGTTTACAAAAATAAAGAATGCTTAATGGTCCATAATTAATTAACATATTTTTAAACTTCGGTTTGTTGTGCTCGAGTAGTTTTGTAAATCTAATGTATTAATTAATGGAACTCTTCTTTATTCTGCACAATTTTAAGACTTTAAATCCTTCACATTAACAGCTCTGCTCATACTTTAGTGAGTCTAATAAGTTATCTGAATATGCACTATTTTAATATGTAGTTTATTTTATTGTTTATAAAACAAACTACTATTTAATGCTTCACATATACTTAATAACGACTTAAGTGAGCTTCAGTTTAAATCAGTACAGCAATTTAACCAACTAGCTTATCTCATGTTATCTAAAAAATTTAAAAATACGTGTTTAAATTTCCTTTTAAAAATACTATCAAACTTAGTAAAACTTTATGCAGATATGATAAGTAATAAACTTTAAAGATATACATACTGTATTCTAAACTTTAATCGTCAAGTAAACTGCTTGAGCAGCAAAAACATGTCCAATATAATATACTTCATACTATTTACTAGCTTTATTTCCATAACTTTATAATTATTATTATTTGTTTTTATAATATTTAAAATAAATATTTTGAAAAAGTAATTTTTTGCTACGAAAAGAAGTCCAAAATAATCAAAAATAATAACCAAAAGAGTGATTTTTAGTTTGAGGTGCTAAAGCAGTTTTACTTCGTAAACAAAATACAAATGCTAGATGCTCTACTTAATAACATTACTTACTTTAAATTAAATCAGTTTTAAACAACAAAATAAACGTAAATAGTACAACACAACTTAATAATGTGCTTCTAGTTGGAAAAGTAAAGAAATATTAACAAATTTTTATGTTCATTTGTTGAGATGCTAATTTTTATGTTTTAAATAGATCAATATAAAGTTATGTAAAGTAAGCTATAGAATCACGTACGTTTATTTTTTGGTCTTCAAGGACTAAACGACTTTAATATTTTTTTCTATAAAACCAATCATTACTACTACCTACTGTATAATTGATAATTTAACTTTGTTTAAAATTATAATGAACTAAAAAAAGATGTATTTCTAAACCATACGGTAAAATTTATAAAATATATATTAAATTTTGAAATATTACTATTTAATTAAAGTCTCTAAAACTCATAAGCTTTTTTGAATAGTTAAGAAAATCAATAGATGTAATCTAGGTTTACAATTAAGTTTGATTAAAAGAAAACATATAAATGTCGACTTTTTCCAAAATATAGTTTCTTTTTTCCAATTCAGAGTGGTATGGGCCTACAGTGTGAGGTTTTTAAAAAATTAAACCTTTCTTTAAAATATGTAAAATAATGTCAAGTTTACTAAAAATTTAAATTATTTGAAAATTATAAATATTTTTAAAAAACATTAATTTCAGTTTAAATGTTTTTTCCAACAGCAAAATATTAACTTTCTTTCTATTATATAAAATTTTATGCACTGATTTTATACTTTTTTGAATATGTAGTATGTCATAAAATCTTGAATTAAACTATAATTAAAATGAAATGTAAATTATGTTTTTTTAGCCTCATGAATTACTTTTTGAAGAAATACTAGCCGCTAACCAGTTTATTATGAAATATAGCATGTTGTTTTTAAAACAAATTGGTAATATAACTTTCTAAAAATGCGATAATAAATTACATAATATATTAAAATGATTGTCTGTTTCCGCACCAATGCACTCTAGTATTTATGGATTTGTAAACTACCAAAATGAGTGCATTATTTAGACTTTAGTGACGCACCAATAAATTTAAAACAAGCTTTTAATTCTAGTTTAGTTGATGTAAACAAAACGAAACTAATATAATCTAAAGTGAATATTTAATAATTTGTTCAAATTTTAATAAATTTTCAAGCGAGTATTAACTCGTAAACATCAATCTTCAAAATATTTCTAAAATTAACAGTTTTAAAGAACATATATTTAACGACGGTTTCTTTGGCTTAAATAGCTTTTTTTGTATTTTTTTTATTTTACCAAGCTTTAAAACCCATCATTTATAATTTCTTTAATGCTAATTTTTAACTTTTTTTTTGTTCTAAAGAGCGTTTTTTGCTTTGCTTTTCACGATAATTTCCATCGAATTGGAGTTTTACTTTAGTAGTGGTGCCCCTTTAAAATTTTGTATGTTTTTTTTTTCAATTTTTTAACTTAATATACCTTCTATCCAAAAATGAAACAATATTTGCTTTTCATTTATTAAACTAAGTTTTTTATAATGGCACTTTATTTTTCTTTTAAATTTTATTATTTAAAATATCCCCAAACATCCCCAAATAAAATATCCAAAAACATTTAAATTTATATTGGCCGTACAGAAAATATATAATATTTTTTTAATCATTGATGTTTTTAATATTTTTATTTAACTAAGTTTTATATTAAGGAAATATTACTTTGTTTTTTTTTACTATATGACCTATGCAAGTATTACACAAATTCAGAGGACTTGAGCCAGAAATTCTTTGAATAGTGTAAACTTATGTAAAACTTACATAGGACATATAACAAAAAAATTAAAAATTAATACTTCATTAATATAAAACTTAGTTTGATAAGAACATTGAAAAAAAAATTATTAGGAAAATATCAAATATTTGCATTACGGCCATGATAAAATTAGATATTTTTGAAAACCCTATTTGGTGGTATCTTAGAAAATGGAATTTAAAGTATGAAATATTTTCATTTAAAAAAACTTAGTTTAATAAGTAAGTTAGAAAACTGTTTGTTTTATTTTTGGATATGGGCAAAAACCAGTTAAAAAACTGAAAAAAGTATAAAAATTTTTAAAGGGGCCCCACCACTAAAGTCAAACCCGAACTCGATGAAAATTATCGTGAAAAGCAAAGCGAACAAACGTTCTTTAGAATAAAAAAAAAATTAAAGTTAGCCTTAAAGAAATTGTAAATGATGGGTTTTAAAGCTTGGTAAAAGAGAAAAATACAAAAAAAAGTTATTCAAGCCAAAGTTACCCTCGTTAAATATATGTTCCTTAAAACTGTAACTTTTAGAAAGTTTTATGATGATGATTGTTTTTGACGAGTTAATACTCGCTTCAAAATTTAATTATAAATTTGTTAATTAATTTAAAATTGTACAGAATAATCTCAATTATAAAATATGTTCAATACATTAAAGTTACATTGTACATATTTATGAAAAAAAAAATATTCAGGGTTGCTATTACTATATGCCAGCGCATCAGTACACGAAAATTATTAAGCATAAGTCTTTATTCAAAATAATTGGCGAAACTGACTAAAGGAGTCCCGCGTAGGTTCAGTACTTCCATCTTGCGTTAATCTGTTTTAATTTTTTTTATTGTTAATAAAATTTTATGTTAGGTACCTGCTGTTTATTAAAAAGTTTAACTTTTATCTTAGATGTATAGCGCAGTTCTACTTGAAAACTTGATTTTTGTTGTTTAAAATTAGAAACAATTTTGATTTTTTTAAGTTTGTAACTTGCAAAAAAATTTGAAAACACTTTTTTTTTAAATATTTGAATACGCCCAATTAAGTTCAAAAAGTAAATCAAGAAAATTTAAGAAACTTTGATCATTTTTATTAAAGTTAAAAAAAAATTAAGACATTGATTAAAATAACTCATTTTAAATTTTTTAAATGCTTTTTTTTCAGTTTAAATTATTTAGTTTATAGTTTTTGTTTCAAAGTTACACAAAAATAAAAGTCTTAAAACAACAAATTACGGAAATAACACTAAATTTGTTTAAATAGGTCAATGAATATCACAAAATTGAGTTTGTTAAACAAAAATGATGATTTCCATTACTCATACTTTAACTTTACTTATAGAAGTAGCTTAAATTCTTGTCAATGAGTTGCTTAAAATTGATTTTGATAAGTTAACTGCTTTAAATTGTCACAGTTGCGTTGATAAGACTAAGGGAAATTCTTAACACCTGTTAACAGAATTATATAAACCTCGATGACGAGCATAAAGTTATTGTTATAGGAAAATTTATTAATTTTTCAAAAAACATAAAACTTTAATGTCAATTATTTTCCTTATCTTAAAAGCTATCTAAAAATTTTTTTTTTATTATAGAGAACGCACCTTTGCTTTTAATTAAAAAAAAAATTATTTAATTTGGGGTTGGAATTATTTCATGGGGTCCCCTCCAAAAATAAAGGTTTTTTTTCGTTTTTTTTCATCAAATGATATTAGAACCAAAAATAAATATTTTTTTTCAATTTTTTTTTTGATTTCCCTTAGTTTGCATGTTATTAAAACTCGTAAATAGTTATTTTATAAATAATGTTAATATCTTTTACGATTTGGCCCAAAATCAAAATGTAGTATATTACACTATCATTTGCCTTGGCCATTTCCTAGATAAAAAATTGATAAAAGGAAAAAAAAAGTTAATAAGAATGTGAATATACAACAAATTTAATTAAATTATTTTATTTTAATTTAGTTTGATGTAATTCACATTCTTATTAACTTTTTTTTTCCTTTTATCAATTTTTTATCTAGGAAATGGCCAAGGCAAATGATAGTGTAATATACTACATTTTGATTTTGGGCCAAATCGTAAAAGATATTAACATTATTTATAAAATAACTATTTACGAGTTTTAATAACATGCAAACTAAGGGAAATCAAAAAAAAAAATTGAAAAAAATATTTATTTTTGGTTCTAATACCATTTGATGAAAAAAAACGAAAATAAACCTTTATTTTTGGAGGGACCCCATGAAATAATTCCAACCCCAAAATAAATAATTTTTTTTTTAAATTAAAGGCAAAGGTGCGTTCTCTAAAATAAAAAAAATTTTAGATAGCTTTTAAGATAAGGAAAATAATTGACATTAAAGTTTTATGTTTTTTGAAAAATTAATAAATTTTCCTATAACAATAACTTTATGCTCGTACCTCGATGTATGTATCTTGAAAACAAATTGAGCGCAACAAAAATAACAGCAATTTAATCAACAAATAATTTGAAATGTTTTCTCACTTTTGACTCCGGTACACAGTATGACATTTTTAATGTTTATTTTTTTGTAATTTTGCTTTAAGAGATTTTGTAAGCTCTACTAGTAGTTTTTTTTTTAATTAAATTGCTTGCTTAGACTTTTTTCAATAAGTTTGAACTTATCAATTTTTATCTATGACACGTTGATTAAAATAATTGGCTCTCCTATATCAGTTGACAATCATCAAAGTTGATATAAAAATTTATTTATTTGCTCTCGACGTTTCTTAATGTAAGTGAAATTGATTTTTATATGCAAAAAATATATTAACTTACAGAAATATCCATTGAAAGTGATATTTAAGTGTTACTAAAATAATTTTATTACAAAGATTTGATTCATATGATATATTTTTTCTAAATTGAATCAATAAAATCAAGTTGATTTGTTCTCGTTAGCTTTCTTGATTTTATGCAACACAATCATATGTATCTATTTAGTTTTCTGCTATTTTTATTTTTATTGAAACCTTTTATTTGTTATTTAATTAACCTAAGCATATTGTTCAGAGATCAATTTGTAAAAGTTTAAAATCAACTAGAACAAGAAATTAATTAGATAGATTAATTTAGCTATAGTAAGTTGTAAACAAATGAAAAATATATTTGGAGTGTAATTTAGTATTAAATGTTTTGATAAGATTAAAACACCCAAAACCAGATCCTAATTTGAAGATCCGATTCTGGTCAGATCTTGGACTAATAAAAAATCCAAACAGATTATTACTTTAAAGTGAAACATAAATATAAGATAAGTTCTTTTGGGCTGCACTTTATAAAAGAACTCATCAGAGGGCCGCAGTTATTTGAAAAACACTGCAGTAATCCATAAAAAAATACTATAAACCTCAAACATAATAAAAAAAGCAAAACTAGAGCACTAGCCATGATTAACTTTTAAATTAAATGCAGAATTGTAGGTTTTCACTAATATTTTTTAAAGATTACTTTAGACAAAAAGATAAATACGGGCCACAGTTTACTAAGCCATGATCTAATTCTAATATGGCATAAATTAAAAGTTTTGCCTATTTTGCATTAAATTCAGAAAAGTTATCAACTGTTTAAAATCAAGTACAGTTTGAAATTTTCGCATCATATAGTGACGTAATAACCAGAACACAAAATTTTTATTTGTATTTATTTGAAGACTTAACTCGTTTGGTTTACTTTGTTTGTCTTTTAATCTTTTGCTTCTTTTACTGAACTTGTTTTCAACTCATTTTTCACATTCATTAATACTTTTTTCTTCTTTTTTTTAAAACATTTTTGTAAATATCACAAACATGATGAAAAAAGTGTCATAAAATGTTTATCCAAGCTTGTATAGATTTATCTAAATTATTGATAAAGTTATAAAATGTAATATATTAGTACTTGAAAAGTTTGAATAGAGTTCTGTTAGTCTGAAAAGAAGTTTTACTTTTAAATTCTCAAACATTTCAATACATGAACTGATTCTATGTCAAAATTTCTATGCCTTATTATCTATACTTGTTATCTTTTGGTAATTTACTGAATAAATTTACTAAAAACTCGAAACAACAGTTTTTATACTTTTATGCAGTTGTAGAATTTCATAGTTTGAATAAGTTATAACACCAAGCCTTTGTTAATTTTAATCATATCTTGTCTAAACGGAATAAACTAAGTATGATAAAAAACTTTCAACATATTAAAAATCTGTCAACTACTAGGTTTTCGTTTTTAATTTAGTTACACAGTTCTATGGATTTTGTATTTGTATTCAAATAGATACTAGTGCTTCATTAAAATTTAAGCTTGACAAATAAGTTGTCTTTTTCTTTCCTTAGATTTTTTACAATCTAAAACAATTCTTTTTTAAGCACATTCGTTACTTGCAGAAATTGTAAATTTAAAGGTCTTCTTTTTCTTGAAACTTGTTTTCTAAATCTAGTTTCGTTTAACTGCTGAAACACCTTTTTTATATTTAGCATCTATTGAACTTATTAAACACTTACGATTGTGGATGTGATATTTAAGCATACTTTGAATTTGTACCTGCTAAGTATACACCTTAGTAGGCTTTTTTATATTTTATTAGAATATATATTTATAATTTTCAACTGCATCCTCGCAGCTTGTCTTTATTTTTCAACTTTTTTGATTTTTATCAAACTAGGCTCATCTTCAATTATTTTGGAAATATCATTTTTGAAGATTGCTATGTTCAATGATTTTCAGTAGCAGTAGACTAAGTTTGAGCGACAACTTTTATAAAATGAATATTTATGTTCATTTAGTAAGTTGTAGAAAGTAATTTACAAACATTGTGTTTTATTTGTTTCAATATTTTTTTTTTGATATGAACTTGTCCATAAATTTTTGTAAAAGAAGTTGATTACTATAGCTATTTAACTTAACCTTTTTATTTAAATATTTCATACACAAATGTGAACAATCTATATTTTTTGTGTCAAACTTAATCTGAAAATTTTGAAGTTTCGTTTTTAATTTAACTTGTCCACTGAAAGCCCTTCAGTTATACTTTGCCTTAACAAAATCTATAGTGTATGGATTGATTTATTCATTCAATAAATTTTCGTGACTATTTTGACGTATTACTCTTTAAAACAAATTCGGAACTTTATTTCTTCGCATTCTTGATTTATTTGAACAAATGGTTCAACATTTTTTCAGTATCTAAATCTATAGTTACATATTATTTAGTGAGTAACATTACAAAATTTAATTTTCATCACTAAAGAAATTGAATTTTAATAGTCGCTCGCTTTATAACTTTATGTTAAAAATATATTAAAACCGTTTTTGAACAACATAGATATTTTAAGTTGAAATCATTTTAATTTTTTTTTCCTTTCTTAGATCAGGCTAACGTCGGTAGTGTTCATCAGAATAATTTTAACTTGTAAAGTTTCTGTAGTTATTCAAAAGTTGCTTCTGTACAGTCTTCAATATTTTTACTTTCTTAAAAACGTTCAAGATGAATTTTGCAATCTAGAAATTTTATTAACTTACGTCACTGAAATCTTTGGTTTTTTTCGTTTTTCGTGAGATTGAAAGAAAAATTGTCGTTTCAAAGGTTTTGGGTCAAAAAATTCAAAATCGAGTTGAACTTCTAATGGTTTCGTTTAAGTTGTTTTCTGTGAACAAAGAAGGCTTGCACCCTTCAATTTTTAATTGTTTGCTTAAAATAGATAAAAGTTCATTATGTATTGTTTCTTCAAAGTCATTGATGTAAATCATATTTTGTACCAAATCTGTGAATACATTGATAGAATAACTGTTAGAATTGTGTTTAAAAACGGCTCTTTTCCTGGGGAGACTTGTAAAATATTTTTTGATTTTAAAGGATTGCTATATGTTAAACTGTTTATCGGGTTTGGAAGACAATAATGAACTTCACAAATTAGCTCGTATCCTGGGCAGTAAGCAATGATTACTGTCTTGAAATTTTTTGATAACAGGCTCAAGCCCTAATACTTAAACATTTTTTAATACGGATATTCGTGAAAACTAACTTGAAAACCTTAGAGATAAATTTAGATCTTCTGAATTTTTTCTGAATTGGTTTTTAACTGTTTGAAATCTCTAATAATTATAAAGAATCGGTCAAATCATAATCGTTTTTTTTTGTTTAGTTGTCTAAATAACGAAACTAAATAAACATTGTGAAGTTACAATATCAAACTGTTTCCTAATTCGTATTTATTTTCTTTTTAAATAATAGTATGTTTTTCTTTTATAGTAAAAACGATTATACAACCTATTTTTTATAGTAGCTGAAATCAAAGTGTTACTGTAAAAGTCATTCACAGTACACTATCGTTTTATATCTGCACTTTCTTCTTGTGTTGACAATTTTTATATTTTTACAGTTTGCAACTTTTTGACCGCTTTGTGGCGTAGTTAACCTTTCAAAACTAAAAAAATGTCTTAATATTTTTTATTATTGAAAGTAAACATTTTTTTTGTCACTATCGGTATTTGCTCTTCGCTTTATATGAAAGTGAAGCTCTTTTGTTTTAACGGTATACTTTTTTTTATGTTTTAAAAGTTTTCTTTTTTCATATTGAGAGTATTTCGGATTCACTTTTTTAGTTGTTATAAGAACCATCAAGACTTTAATAAAGTTTGGTTTTGTTTTAAAAATAGTAAATTTGTTCGTAAACATTAATCATGAAACTGTCGCAATTCTAAAAAAAAACATACAAACTCTTCCTTATTCTAATTAAAAGTACAAAATATAACATAAAAAATTAGGTCTTTTCGAACAGTTTTAAAGTTACAAAAACGTTAAAGCTAGCTGCTGAAAACTGCTGCTTTATTTTCAGGTTCATTGTTTTTGATGGTGTTAAGATCTTACAAAATACTTACAAAATAACAATATTTGTTGTTCTTGATTTTAAATAATTTGATTTTATGAGTTTAAGCTAAAGTTCCTGTTTTCAAATTTATCTCAAATCGTATTTTTCCTTAACAAAGTATGTTAATCAAGTTTTTACATTTTCCTTTTTA
>NW_028139635.1:20412-55257 GCF_965202585.1 Thalia democratica
ACATTTTAGTTATCTTGACTTATAAATTCTAAATACTTTACTAAAATTCTAAACGCAGCTAACTCTATTAATTTTACTCAGTTAAGGCTTATTATAATTTAGCAACTTGGATGCTTATTATAGTACTTCTAAATTATCATATAAGTTGAAAATACTTTATTAAACTAAATAAGA
This sequence comes from Thalia democratica, assembly GCF_965202585.1. Taxonomy (NCBI): domain Eukaryota; kingdom Metazoa; phylum Chordata; class Thaliacea; order Salpida; family Salpidae; genus Thalia; species Thalia democratica. The sequence goes on from NW_028139635.1 coordinate 20,587, forward strand.
TAAACAGATTGCTTTTTGGAAGAGCTTTTGTTGACTATAAAACCTTTTATTTTCAAACTTATAAACAACTAAAACAAATGAGAATTTCAATGAAAAAAAAGTGTTTGAAATCTAAGTAAATAGATTTTAAAAACAATTGTACATTAACAGTATTTGATGTTTTTTAAACAAAATCTAACTAACCTGCTATTTTTAACTAAAAAAACAGTGGGATAAAATTATCTATAAGGAACTTAAAACTTTTTTTAAATTAATCAAATTAAAAGAAGTACTATAAATTTTAGAAGTTTTTAAATGTTCTATACCAAGTACAGTTTTATTTCAATTTTTAAGTGCTGTCTATTTACCGTTTGAAATAGAAATACAAAACAAGTTATACAACAACATTACCTGCTAATAGCTATCAAAGCTTTTAATAGTTTTTTTTTTAATAATTATTTACTTAATTTTTATCATTAATTGTTATATTTCAATAATAAAATTATTCAAAATTTAAACTGGTTTTCTGTAGATTCAAATTTCTTATAAAAAATTTTAAATATTTTAGAATTTTATTTTTTATTCATAGTTTTTTGAAACTTAATGATTTATATACCTTGAATAATGTAGACAGGCGGAGGCTTGCATGGCCCAGCGGTCTAGCTCTCCGACTGCCGTTCCTGCATCCCGAGTCCCGGTGGCTGCCCCCCATCAAGGCGACCAAGCAAGCATATAATAATGCAATCAGCGTCCAGCACTCTTGTCAGCCCGATGTATATTAGATTGCAAACTATGCAAGGATTGGTCGTCTTTTTAGACGGAGATGGCAATTCCATCAAAATGTGAGCTTGGTACGCAGGACCTCCACCCGAAACCCAATCGGCTGGCTATCCAGTGCCTACTTTTTTTGACTTTTTAAAATAGTTTTCCCAAAGTATGTCATTAATAATGTCTAAAAAAATAAATTTATTGAATTTTTTGCGTAAATATAATAACAACTCAATAAAAGTTAAAAAATAATCTATAGTTTTACAATTTCAAAAATTTTAAATACCTTTTTTTCTACAGTAAGCTTTTATTAATATTTTTAAATAAAAGCAATTTACTGCTAAAGAAAAAAGTTTGTTGTAAATCAGGAATATTTTATCACATTATTTAATTCCATACTTTCATTTCTAATAAAAAAAAACATCGAACAAAAAACAAAGATCGGGGTTTGTGTAAATTTTGGCCGAAGACAAAACTCAAATCCCTTTAGCTTTTCTGATAACGTTATTTATGTTTCGTTGAGACTTTTTGTATGTATTGGTCTTAAAAAGTATTTAGATCACGTGGCAATGTGGAATAAACTCTTCATCGTTTTATTTACTTTATCACTCTTGTTTTTTAAAAAAAAAGCAAATTTTATTGGTCTTCTACGTAGTTTTTAGAGAATTTAAGACAGTTTAATTTTTGTTAAAAACAGCTAAATAGTTCAAGTTCATTTTGAAAATGATAAGAATTTTATCAAATTAAAACAAGCCAATATTTTACAGTCATCTGTTACTTTTACTACTAAAGTGACTGATATAGGAAAATATCGGAAAAGTTATAAAAAAATCTAAAACATTCTAATTAAAACATTTTTCACATTGATTATGTTTTAAAAACTTGTTGACCAGAAAGCTTTTAGATTTATAAAGTATAGACCTGAAGCGTTATAATGAAAAATCATATCTAATAACCTTCTGATTTGTTTATACTATTTTTGTAATAATAAATTATTTACAAATACTTTATCGGATAATATAGTTTCAGAAATATACAGGCACTCAAAAAAATAAACTTTAGTAGATATTTTTAATTATATAACAACAAATTTAAACAGTATTGTTTAGTACTAATTATCATATTTATTCTTTTTTTTTTAAGTTTTAACTCACATTTATTAAACTATTTTTACAATTTTTGATTGATAAACACTTAATTTTATGTATTTTATAAGATACGCGATCAAATAGCCTTTTTTAACACGACATGTTTTTATTAAAACATTTCAAAATTTTTTTTTTTATTTACTAGCTTTCTTATATTGTATAACTGGTTTTTTAAAAAACTAGCATACTATTTGTAATATCGACAATTTTTTTGTTGTTGGTTTATATTTTTTTAACTGAAAAACATGTACAAAGTGTCAGAGAAGTTGTTACCTAGACAAGATAGAGTTTGTATTTGTTAGATTTAAACAAGTTTTTATATTTTAAACTTAAGCATAAAGTTTAGTTTTTATATTAAAAAAATGCAAAAAACTTGTTTCCCAGAATTTTCTTTCGCAAGTGTGTAGGCACACATTTTGACATAAATTAATGACATAAATTTATAGCAAGATTGTCCTCTCTTTAAAGTTTAAAAAAATCTTTTCTGCTTATTCGAAAACGTGAATAATAACTGTTAATCATTATATAAAAACGATGTTGCAAAACTAAAAATTGTTTTAAACAGAAGTTTGGTGTTTTTAAGAGCTTTAAACTGCATCTTCAAAGTAGTCAAAACTATTAAGATTGCAAAATTTAGAAAGCTTGCCGTTACTTTTGTTAAAAACTTAAGTTTTAATTTTCACAAATATTTTGTTTAACTGAAAAAGAAATTGTGTTGACTTACAAATTTGAAAAATCGAGGACTAATATTTACTTATTTACAAATTTTTCAAAATTTAATTAAATTAGTGTTCATTTATTTATTGTAAAACTGGCTATTAAAGAGCATAACTAAAATTATCATTAAATAAATTTTAGGATAAAAAACAAAATTACTTTCTATTTTAATAGATATTTATTTAATTAACTTGTGTTTTTACTTACAAAAAACTAATTATATTCTAATAATAATAGTTTTCGAATTTGAAACAAATTTAGTTTTACCTGAATTTGCCAATGCATATTTATTATAAGAACATTTAAACTTTTATATTTAACTTTGTCTTATTTTGTTATAATCAGATTTTATTGACTTTACCATAAAAAATATGAAGTTAAAAAATGTTTTGTAAGAAAGTAAACTGCTTTTCAAAATAATAATTTATTATTTTGTACCTTACTTTCGACATAATTTTACTTTTTAAACCATGTTAGTAAAATTTTATGAGTAACATACATAGTATTTAATTTATTAATCCAACATAAACATTAAATGTCGTCCAATTAGTATAATGTACAAACTAAAAAAACATGAAATATAAAGAAAAAAGTTATCTTTGCAACGCTTTAACTTCCCACTGACATAATTATTATATAATCAAAGGCTTTAATTTGAGGAAAAATTGTTTTTTAGTAAATATAAGAAAATAGATGACTAGAATAATAATTCATTTATAAGTTGGCACGTCAAACGTACAAAATAAATATTTAACATACAAATTATTACAGTTAAGTTTTACTTAGAAAATTTTAACACTATATTATAGTTATACTTTTTAAGTTATGTAAATTTTAAAGGGAAGTTTATTACTAGCTTTTATCCAATTGTTATAAAAGTATTTGTAAAACAAAAAAGAATAGTGAGCTTACAATAAGTACTTTCATTATTTTATACATTTAATGAAAAAGCCAATAGTTAAATGATTTAATTAAAAAGTTAGTTTTCTAGTAAAAATAACTAAACCATTTTAATTAATCTGTTTATTTTTTTCATATTTGAATGTCACTGATGTACTTTACATCTGCAATACTAAAACATTTAATATTTGTTAAAAATAAATTAAAAACTATTGTTCATAAATGAAAAAAAAAAGTTTAAGCACGAAACTTTTAAAGTATCTTAATGAATGTTTAAACATTTAACTACGAAAATTAATGCAAAAAAAAAATTGAAATAATTAGTTGATTTCTTGGTTTTTCTATTTGTTTCGCAACAAGGTTTAAGTTTTAGTAAATTGTTAAAAGTGAATATGAACCAAAAAGTTTATTAGAACATTAGTTTTAACAAAAAATACCTATAAATAATAAAAAACATAAAATTGTATCTTGATTAAAAATGTAGGAAAGTGTAAAATAGATAAACAGAATATTTAAATACTATTTTAAAAATATTAATTTTTAGAAAATTATATATTTTATTCGCGACCGGTTTCGGTGGCAAGAGATTGCGACCTTTTCAAACAAAAAATAAAATATGAAACTGCATATAACAATGTTAGTTATTTATACTGCTATTTAAAAACTTGTTCATGCGTGAAGAATATAAACAAAAACTAAAATGTTGCATATTCAAAAATTCAAGCACATCAGAGTATATTAAGCTAAAGTTGGTACTAGTTTAAAAAAAAACAAATTAAACTAATATTATTATAATGAGTTAAAGAAAAAAACTGAATTCAGAGCTTTTTTAAAAAAAGATAGTAATTAAAAAAAAATTATACCTTGAGATTCATCTAAATGAAATTAAGAATTGTCTAAAGTTGTGATTTTAAGTTAAGAGTCAACAAAACATTAATAAAACTCAATGTCGCTGTAGATTTCGAAATCTAATTTGTGTTAAGTTAAGATAACAGTCAAAATTTAAACGGATTTAAGAACTATCTAAGAAAGATTCTAAAAATTTTATTTAAGTTGAATTAAGAACTATCTAAAAAAACTTTTTTTTTTTAATTTAAGCCAAATTTCCACAAAAACTCAATGAAAAAATCAAGAAAAATAACCTATTTTGTACTTTAATTATGATTAGGATTAAGTTTTGTCTGCTTTCCAGTTTATTGATATTATTTTTATAAATAATGAATAAATGTATAAATAAATAATAAACAAAAATAGTATTTAAATAAATACTATTTTATAAATATACAACTGGTCTGTTTTAGCATTTTTGTCGGTATAGGTTTTAATCAAAATATATGCTTTAAATCTAAAATAGTTTAATTTAGGTGGTTTTTAAGAATTTGTGACTATAACAAATTATTTCTGTATCGTGCTAGTAAAAATTTAAAGAAATTAGTAAATTATGCTCGCAAATTTTTAGTATCTCAGTGACGTAATTTTTTTACCCACAAACGCTTTTACGCGCAGAAGATATAAATCTTGTGAAATTCTTAAACAAGTGCAAATAAAAGTTAGGGATGAAGTAATTCTTTTAAACGTTGGCAAGCCCAACGTACTAAAGACATATATGTATTTATAAAGTTGAAGGTGCAAAAAACTTTTAAATATTATCGCAAAGCAATATTTTTTAATTAAATAAATTTTAATTTATGATGTTATTTTATTCTACTGTAATTAAAGTAATAGCCTAATTAAGATTAATAGTCAATTTACAGTATATAGTTTTTATTTTGTTTTTTATGAAAAATTTAATTATTCAGTAGTATAATTTCAAGTTAGTTTCTTATTAATAAAAGCTACACATTTTTAAATAAACTGATTTCTTTTTCTAACAAAATTATTTCATGTCTTTGATATATTTTTCTATAACTTTTAAAAAACAGTTGAAAACTAGTTATTCATAAATGGAAAAAACAAGACTTTAAATGTAATAATTTTCAAGTATTATGATTAGTGTTATAGGTTGATAACTTAAATTAATACAAAATAGTTAAATTCCAAAATGATCAGCAACTTACTTGGTTTGTCTAATTGTGTCGCAATAAAGTTTTGTTTTAGTAAACTATTAAAAGTGAGTATAAACCAAAAATGTTGTTAAAACATTAGTTTCTACGCATCATAAGAATAGAATAAAAGTTATAAAATAAAAATTATCAGTATTCTTTTTATAAATAAGTCGTCTTTACTTGAAAAAAAATTTAACTTTATGCTTAAAGAAACGTAAAAATGAAAGTCTATCAGTAAACTAATTTTTAATAATTTTTACACTATTTTCAAATGTTGTAGAAGCTTGTTTTAAAGATCAAATTGAATATGAAAAAAAATTGTTTGTTTAGTAATTAAAGCTCTCCATAATAAAGTTTTGGAATCAAGTAAACTTTGTTTATAAATGATAAAATAAACAAAAAAAAAATTACAGCAGTTTACTTCAAAGTTTTAACTTTTAATAACAATCATTGTCTCAAAAATGTTTTGAAAAATATCACTTTTGAATGCAATGGCAACTTTTTGAGTATATTTGAAACTTTTGAATGAAATAAAGGTATTTAAAAGATAACTTTGGTTCATATATAAACTAATTTTGTGTATCTTATTTCAAGATTTAATCATAAAATGGAGTATATTTTAAAAAGTTGTTTAATTTAAAAATGAAAAATAAAGTTTAAAAGTACTTACAAGTTTAATTATCGAAGGTATACTTTCTTTCTTAAGCAACAACAATTTTATAAAACAAACGAAATACTGTAAAAATTATGTACATTACTCAAAGAGGCAAGAAACGAAGTTGAAGTTTTGATTAAATACTGAAAAGAAACATTACATGAAAAGTAAACAAAAAAATTTGAGCGGAAAATATCAAAACGTCATATTTTGTTTTGGAAAATTATGACTTGAAATAAACAAGTTGTTTTGATGAAAATAGAACATTTCAATTGAAAAGTTATTTGTTTTTGTGTTTTAAGTATTTAAAAAACCAGTTGTGACACTGATTTTTTGTTTTAGATTATCTTATGTGCATGTTTTTAGTAAATACACCGTTATTAAAGTAACACAATAAAGAACAAAGTCTGTTTAAAATTTTATTAAAAAAAGTTATTTTTTTTTACTCAAGCCATTAATAAAAAATTAGTCAAACAAAACATGGTATATCACTAACTTTAAAAGTAGTCATTCTCACCAGAGATTTGCATCTAAGCAAAACAGTGTTAAGATGTTAATGGCACAGAACTTAAGTAAGGAAAAAACAAATAATTTTAAAAGTAAAACAAAAAACACGTTTGTTAAGTTGCTGTTAGTTTAATTTGAGTATAGTAAAACAACATTCTTTAAAATTTATTGTACCAAGGTATTAGTAATATAAAAAATAGACAATTTATAATAAATAAGAATACATTATTTGTTGTGTCTGTTTTCGTAAAATTATCTTTTAATTAACCTTTTGAAGTAAAAGCTGTTAAAAATATGTTTCAAAAGCTGCATTAGTCTAAAATCAATAGCAATGCTCTTGATGATCCTCTTACAAAAAGTGATTCAGAATTTCTTTGGTTATTAAACTTAAGAAACTGTTGAATAAATATTATTAAAAGTATGTCGTTAAAACATTAAAGTTAAAAGAAAATTTCGACAAAGTGTTTAGCAAAAACTGCTAGTTTAAAAAAATGTATGTATTGAAAATGAAAATAATAAACAAAATCGTTTTCTAGTTTTCAAATATTAATAGATTCTCAAAGTCCTTATACTTTAAGCTATTACTTGCTAAAGATCTCTTAGATAAAAAAATTAAATTTTTCACCCGGTTTTGACTATTTTGGCTCAAATTGCTTAATACCGGAAAGTAAAAATATAAAAGCCTTTACACAGAAAAGTTATAGTAATCAATGCAGATCTTAACAACATCAAAAACGCTGAAACTGACAATGAAGCAGAGGTTTTCGGAAGATATTTCATAAGGCAAACAAAAGAACTGCTGAAAAAGATACGTTAACTACTTAAAGATTCTAAAAACAAAAAGTAAAATTTGAGTAAATATTAGAGAGAATCACTTTATTAAAGATAAAGAAAAGCATTGAAAAGGAAAAAATTCAAAACGTAATCAACATACTTTGTTAAAGAAAAATATTATTTGAGATGAATTTGAAAACAGGAACTTCAGATTAAACTCATAAAATCAAAATGGTTACTTCCATCAGATACAACAATAAAACAAGAAACCATCAAAAACGATGATGGAGCATTTTTCGGAAGTTATAAAACTGTTCGTACAAATCTACTCGTGTCGTGTTATATTTTATACTTTTAATTAGCATAAGTAAGAGTTTGTATGTTTGTTTTGAAATTGCTAGAAACTTAAGATAAGTATTTATAAATAAATTTGGTATTAAATAAAAAATTAAACTTGAATTTTATTAAGTTCTTGATGGTTCTTAGAATCAAATTATTTAAAATCACGAACAACAAATGTTGTTATTTTGTAAGTGTTTTGTAAGATCTTAACACCATCAAAAACAATGAAGCTGAAAATAAAGCAGAAGTTTTAAGCAGCTAGCTTTAACGTTTTTGTAACTTTAAAACTGTTCGAATAGACTTACTTTTTTGTGATATATTTTGTACTTTTAATTAGCATAAGTAAGAGTTTGTATGTTTGTTTTAGAATTACGACAGTTTCAGAGTTAATGTTTACAAAAAAAAATAGTATTTGAAAAAAAATCAAAGCTGAACTTTTTTAAATTCTTGTTGATTCTTATAACAGCTAAAAAAGTGAATCCAAAATACCCTCAATATGAAAAACGGAAATTTTGAAAACATTTAAAAAAAAGTATATCGTTAAAACACAAGAGCTTCACTTTCATTAAAAGCAAAGAGCAAATACCGATAGTGACCGAAACAAAAGTTCACTTTCAATAAGTGTAACATTATATTTTTTGGTTTTGAAAGCTTAACTACGCCACAAAGCGGTCAAAAAGTTGCATACTGTAAAAACATAAAAACGCAAATTGTCAACACAAGAAAAAAGAGCAGAGATAAAAGAAAGTGTACATTGAAACACTTTTACAGTAACACTTTGATTTCGGCTGCTATAAAAAATAGCTTGTATAATCGTTTTTACTAATGAAAAAAAAACATCCAACTATTTAAAAAGTAAATAATTACGAATTAGGAAACAGTTTGATATTGTAGCTTCATAATGTTTATTTAGTTTAGTCATTAAGACAACTAAACAAAAAAAAAGCGATTATGATTTGACCGATTCTTTATAATTATTAGAGATTTCAAACAGTTAAAAACCAATTCAGAAGATCAAATTTATCTTTAAGGTTTTCACATTTGTTTTCACGAATATCCGTATTAGAAAATTTTTCAGTATTAGGGCTTGAGCATGTTATCAACATTGTTATCTCTAAAGAGTTCAAGACAGTAATCATTGCTTACTGTTCAGGGTACTAGCCGATTTGTGAAGTTCGTTATTGTCTTCCAAACCCGATCAGCAGTTTGATAGATAGCACTCCTTTAAAATCGAAAAATATTTTACAAGTCTCCCCAGGAAAAGAGCCGTTTTTAAACACAATTCTAACGATTATTCTATCAATGTATTCACAGATTTGGTACAAAATATGATCAACACCAATGACTTTGAAGAACCAACACACAATGAATTTTCATCCGTTATAAGCAAACAAATAAAAGTTGAAGGGTGCAAGCGTTGTTTGTTCACAGGAAACATCTTAAACGAAACCATTAAAAGTTCAACCCGATTTTGAGTTTTTTGACCCAAAACCTTTGAAACGACAATTTTTCTTTCAATCCCACGAAAAAATAAAAGAAACCAAAGATTTCAGTGACGTAAGTTAATAAAATTTCTAGATTGCAAAATTCAACTCGAACGTTTACAAGAAAGTAAAAATATTGAAAACTGTACTGAAGCAACTTGTGAAGAACTGGAGAAATTTCCAATTTTAAATTATTCTGATAAACACTACTGACGTTAGCCTTATCAAAGAAAGGAAAAAAATTAAAGATGATTTCAACTTAAAATTTCTATGTTGCTCAAAAAAGATTTTAAAATATTTTTAACATAAAGTTTTAAAGCGAGCGACTATTAAGATTCAATTACTTTAGTGAGGAAACTTAAATTTTGTAATGTTACTCACTAAACAATATGTAACTAATTTAGATACTGAGAAAACGTTGAACCATTTGTTCAAGTAAATAACAATGCAAAGAAATAAAGTTCCGAGTTTGTTTTAAAGAGTAGTACGTCAAAACAGTCACGAAAATTTATGGAATGAATAAATCAATCCATACACTATAGATTTTGTTAAGGCAAAATATAACTGAAGGGCTTTCAGTGGACAAGTAGGAGTTAAACTAAAAACAAAAGTTCAAAATTTTCAGATTAAATTTGACACAAATAATATAGATTGTTCAGGTTTGTGTATGAAATATTTAAATAAATAGCTACAGTAATTAACTTCCTTTACAAAAATTTATGGACAAGTTCATCTCAAAAAAAAAATTATTGAAACAAATAAAACACAATGTTTGTAAATTACTTTTTACAACTTACTAAATGAACATAACTATTCATTTTATAAAAGTTGTCGCTCAAACTTAGTCTACTGCTACTGAAAATCATTGAACATAGCAATCTTCAAAAATGATTTTTCCAAAATAATTGAAGATGAGCCTAGTTTGATAAAAATCAAAAAAGTTGAAAAATAAAGACAAACTGCGAGGAAGCAGTTGAAAATTATAAATATATATTCTAATAAAATATAAAAAAGCCTACTAAGGTGTATACTTAGCAGGTACAAATTCAAAGTATACTTAAATACCACATCCACAATCGTAAGTGTTTAATAGTTTTTTTAAAAGCTAAATATAAAAAAGGTGTTTCAGCAGTTAAATGAAACTAGATTTAGAAAACAAGTTTCAAGAAAAAGAAGACCTTTATATTTACAATTTCTGTAACGAATGTGCTTAAAAAAGAATTGTTTTAGATTGTAAAAAATTTAAAGAAAGAAAAAGACAACTTATTTGTCAAGCTTAAATTTTAATGAAGCACTAGTATCTATTTGAATACAAATACAAAATCCATAGAACTGTGTAACTAAATTAAAAACGAAAACTTAGTAGTTTTCATATTTTTAACTTGTTGAAAGTTTTTGATCATACTTATTCTATTGTTTTAGGCAATTTTACCAATCTAAAAGTAGATATGATTAAAATTAACAAAGGCTTGCTGCTAGAATTTACTCAAACTTTCAATTCTACAACTGTATAAAAGTAATAAAACTGTTATTTCGAATTTTTAGAGTTATTTGGCTCTTAATAATTGACCAAAAGAAAAAAAAAGTTCAGATAAAGCGGCTTTGAAAATTTGATATACAACTAGTTCATGTATTGAATTGTTTGAGAATTTTCAAGTAAAACTTATTTTAGACTATTAGAATTCTATCCTACTTTTTCTAATATCAATATACCTTATAACTTCATCAATAATTTTAGATAAATCTATACAAGCTTGGATAAGCATTTTATGACACTGTTTTTCATCATGTTTAGAATATTAAGAAAAAATATTTTCAAAAAAAAAAAGGAAAAAAGTATTTGAGACTGTGAAAAATGAGTCGAAAATAAGTTCAGAAAAAGAAGCAAAAGATTAAGAGCCGAACAGTATAAATCAAACAAGTTAAGTCTTCAAAATAATGCAACGATAAAATTTGTCTTCTCGTTATTACGTCACTATACGGTGTGAAAATTACAAACCGTAGTTGATTTTAAACATTTGATAACTTTTCTGATTTTCTTGCAAAATAGGCAAAACTTTTAATCTATGCCATACTTGATAATGGCTTGGGAAACTGCGGCCCGTTAAATAAAAACAGGCGGTCCGCATATTTCTTTTTGGCTAATGCAAATTTTAAAAAAAGTTATGGTAGATTTTAATTTGATAATAAATTTTTCTAGCGCTCTAGTTTTACTATTTTAGTTATATTTTTGGCTTATAGTAGTTTTTTTTTTATTTATTACTTTTTTATATAGTGCAGAGCATAAGAACTAGTGTAACTACTAAGCTTCAATCTAAAGTTTTATCATATAAGGATCTTCTTTTAAAATCTAGATCAGGTCGGATCAGGTCCTAAAACTAGTATCTGTTTTCGGATAATTTAAACATTTTAAGACTTTTTATAAACTATTTACATAATTTTGTTTCGTTTAGACTTAACAAATAATAGCAAGGTTAATAAAAAATAATGTTAAATGGTTTCAATCAAAATCAAAAACAGTAAAAAATGAAAAAAAATATATCGATTGGTGTTGCTTAAAAGCAAGAAAGCTAAATGAGAACAAATCAATGTGCTTAAACTTACTCAATTAAAAAAGAAAATGTATTTAAATCCTTATATATAAGTTAAACAACTCACTGTTCAAAGTAACTTTTAGTATAAGCTTATTTAAGTTAATAAACTTTTTGCATGTGAAAAATCAATTTGTTTACCTTGAGAAACGTCAAGAGCAAAGAAGTAATTTTTTATCAACTTTAATGATTGTCCGATATAGGATGGGCAACTATTTTAATCAACATGTCAAACTCACAAAATAAAAATTGTCTGAATTTAGACTTGGTAAAAAAGTTTTAACAGGAAATTTAATTTTGGAAACAAAATACTAGTAGAATTTTTAAAAAAATCTAAACATAAAACTTTTATGAAATGATTAATAATAATTATCTACTGTGTACTGACATTAAAGTTATTAATATTTTTTTTTTGTAAAATGGCTTTTATTGTTGTTGCGCACAATCTATTTAAAAGGTAAAAACTACATTGCAGTTAATAAATTTTGTGGCCAGGTCATAAGAAGGTCCCTTGCTTTGTGACAATTTAATTATAAAATTAGACAGCATGTATAAAAAATAAACACTCAGCGACAATATAACCAGAATTAAAACTACTACTATAAGTAAAGCATGAGTAATCAAATATCTCATTTTGGTTTTGCAATTTCGAATTAATGATGTTCCTATTTAAACAATTTTAATATTATTTTTTTGTTTTGTTGTTTTATCACTTCAGCTTTTGTGTATTTCTGAAAAAAAATCACATAAAAAAAGTTAAAATCGAAGCTTTAAACTGAACAAAAGCATTCAAAAAAAATGAAGTAGACTACTCTTCATTAAGGTTTTAAACTAACCTTTTTTTTGAATTTCAACGAAAATAACTGAAGATTTTTAAAAGTTCTTAGAATGTTTTGTACAATTTAAATGTGTGTAACGCTTTAAAAAAAATTTACAACATTTATTGCAAATACAAACATTTAAAAATCAAAGTAGTGTCTAAATTAAAACTACTAAAAACAGTTTTCAAGTACAATTTTATTATAAATATGATGTAAAAGTTAAACTTTTAAATAAGCAGCAGTTATATAACATAAAATTTAACGACAAATATGTAAAGTAAAAATAAAATAAAACAATTTATTGTAAGATGCAGTTATTAAACTTACGCGGGAATCCTTTAGTCAGTTGCACCAATCATTTTCCAAAAATACTTATGTTTAATTATTTTTGTGTACTGCTGTTTTTAAATGTAATACATTATTAGTAACCCTAAACATTTTTACTTATTGCAACTATGTACAACCTTGTTTTTAAACCACTATGTAATGCGTTCATTCCCATTTAACAAATTATTGTGTAAAAGCTTTCTCACTTTTTTGTTTATTGACCTAAGCAGATTTTTACATGCATATAACTCCATTTTCCTTAAAACTGATACTTTTAGAAAGTAATATTGAAGAAAAGCACTAATAGAAATCACAAAAATATCTCAAAGCAAAGTAATAAAAAAACAATCATTAAAAATGCCATGCTGTGTACAGGAGTTAAAAGTAAGAAAACATGTCAAATTATTTTTTGATTAAATAGCTGTTATTTTTTTGTGAAGACAAGTCATATTTAAGATACATCGAGGTTTGTATAATTCTGTTATAAAAGGTCGTAAAAATATCTTTTGTTCTGATCAGTACATCTGTGACAATTTAAAGCAGTTAACTTATGAAAATAATCACTCGGCAGCTCATACACAAGAATTCAAGCTACTACCAAAACAAACTTGAATAAATGTGATGATCACTAACTCATTTTGAACAACTTTAGTGTTTTTCGTATTTGGCCTTTTTATCACGTTGTTTGTGTGTAACTGCGGAATAATAAGTTTTAAATAATAACTTTAAACTGAACAAAAGCACTTTTGAACACTTGTAATTAACAGTTTCAATTAAAATTCTTAATCAGAAATATTTTTAATTTTTAACTAAACAAATATATATACATTTTTTAAAAGTTGTTAAATATTATTTTTTGATTCAAAATTTGATGAATAGAGTTATTTCTTACATTATTAGCACAATTTATTTATTTAAAAAAAACGTGTTGAAATTGTAACAAAAAAAGTCTCCAGCAAAGTTTAATCTTTTAAACAAGCAGCAGGTATATAACATAAAATTTAACAACAAATAAGTTAAGTAAAAAATACTCAGTAATAGCAACCCTGGATATTTAATATAGCTATGTACTACCTTGTTTTTAAACCAGTTTGAAGTAAATAATCCACCTTTTTTTATGAAATTATGAATTTTGGAACACACGCTTAAATAAGTAAATTTTTACTATGAAACTGAAAAACACATGTACAATAATTTATAATAAAGTTGAAAACTACACAGCTTAGGTCTGAGTTGATTCACAGTAGAGTAGCATTACGCTGTTGTATTTGTGTAGATATTGTTGTGTATCACTTACCGTTTTTACGTTCAGTTCTCTTATACTCCTTTAGTTAGAATAAATAAATATTCGAGTTTATTTTATTAGTTAAGTGTCAATAAGAATTCTAAAATGTTTATTTTAAAAGTATTTAATAAAAATTTTAAAATAAATTGAAATTAATATTTTAATTTTATAATTTTTCAGTATGAGAATATTCAAAATTTTTTTTTTGGTTTTTACAAAACAAAAGTTATATGTATTTACCAAAAGATCCATGAAAACTTTGATAAGTTTTAAAAAAAATGAAAAAAGTCTTAACAAATACTAAATATTGCCGAATAATCTGCTGTTATAAACAAGTATTATTAAGCTTTCTCTAAATCTTAAACAAACATTTAATTTTATGCCATATGTTATGTTATTGAAATAAAATGTTTGCACTTTTAAACCGATTTCCATAAAGAAAAAGTACTTAATTATTTAAAGCACATGTTTGAGAATCAACTTTTAATTTTAAAACTTAAATAATTTTGTTACAAAAATTCTTTTTATTTTTAAACTTAGTCGAAATACTACGTCAATGATTTTTTAAATGATTTTTTTTTGAAAAAAAATTATTTTTAAAGCAAGAATTAAAGTTTTAGTATTTTTTTTACAGTAATATAAGTTTTTATTTATCATTAAACTTTTTCGAAACTTTTTATTGTTTATCAAGCTAATAGAGCAAATGATTTACGAAAAACTTCTTAACAAGACAAACATTTTAGCTTAAATTTTATGCTAAACAAACATTTTTACGATAAACCTTAGTTAATGACAGTCAAAGTTCGATACTTTTTATTTTTATTCGTTGCACGCATAGATAGTGTCAGTAGTAATAAATTCTGAAGTTTTTTAGATTAAAATGACTTTTTAAAATTTATTTTTAAAAACATAGTTAAAACTTTAGAACATTCTTTACTTAATTTTTACAAAAATTTTAATATTAAGTCTATATTTTATATAGTTTATTGTATAACAAACTAGTTCTTATAACTTTAATATTTTGATTTTTTTTAGTAGAAAACTTCAGGTATTTTTAATTTAGCTGAGCTCAATTTGCTATTTCTGTTTGCTTAGCTATAGATAAATATGTTAACTATGTAATTAGTAGCATTTGTTTGCGAAATCTATTTTTCTTTTCTTTTATCAAACCAAAAGACTAAATTGATGAGTTGAAACTAAAATATTGAAACCGGTATATAAACAATAACAGTTTTCAAAGCTGTGATTATTTTAACGAAAATCAGCTTAAGTTTGTAAGTTTATAAGATTAATTTAATATATAAAGATTTGTGAGAGAGATTTATATATATATATATACATATATATGTATTTAGTTTAAATCTGTTAGTTAGTTTTTTGTTTTGTTTTTATTTGTTGTGAAGTTCCATTATAACTAATAAAACATTTTATAATTTACAATAATAAAATTATCAGTTTAAAAAGTTTTATATTTTATTTTCTCTAGAGTAAACCTGTTACTCATATAAATTGTAATTATTTAAAATAATAAACTTTTGTTATATACTTATCATAAATTTTCTATTTCAACTATTGTAGAAGTTAATTATTTTCTTACTGAACAACATTGCTTTAACAATATTACTTTTAGACATTTACACATTTGAAAATATTCAATAGACATAAAAAGATTCTAAAAAGAAATGTTCTTTATAAAATATTCCTAAAAAGAAATCAAATTTGCATATCTATGTAGTATATTTTTAGTGATTTATTTCTATTGATTTAGTTTTAAAATGACCACATTTAATATTTAAAGAACAAACAAACAGAGCTGTAAGATTTTATAGTTGAGTTTATAACAAATATTTAACAAACACTTAAACCTGAAACTAAATGATATATTTTATTGACCTTGAAAAACAAACTTAAACTTTAAATTATCTCTAAGTTGTTTATTTTAAAAGCTTCGCACTTGAACATAAAATTTCATTGTTTTTATTTACCTTGGAAAAAGTTTAATTTGAGCTTAAGTGTATTTTTAACTTTTTTTTTTTTAATTTTCAGAGTATTTAGAAAATGAAACAAACAAAAGCTACAAAACTAGTTTTGTTGTTTTCTACACTTTTGGTTATATTAAAGGCAAAAGGTAAGTATTGAGTTTTATTTATTTTTTATGTTAATATTAAAATATCTACAAAGTTTTTTTATACATTTATTTCTTAAACATTAATAAAACTTTCATATTGTTACAACTATTCACTAGTGAAATTTAGTATAACAAAATAATTGATTTTATACTTACTTTTATTTATATCTAGTTCATATGTAAAACTAATAAGTTAGTTTTCAAGTTAATCTTTATTATTTTAAAGCTTAATAAAGTTTAAAATAAAACAAAAATTTAAAATGATTTTTTTATAAGTTTACGTTTAAGTCTATTTTTCTTTTATTCATTTTTTTTAGCTAAAGCTTAGTTTGATTTTTCTATAAACTTAACTAATATTATACCTCGTAATTATTTTAAAACCTTAAAGTTAAAAAGAAACTTATTTACAAAGAAAAAAATAATACTTTACAAAACAAAACAGTAGTTTCTTGAAAAATATAAGCTTACAGACAAACTTTACTTTATATTAGCATTCCCCTTGTCTACATACAAGTTTTTCATAATAAATATTGTTAACTATTTTATACAAAACTTAAAAGTATAGATTAAAAATAAAGCATCTCACCTTTAAACTATCATTTTCCAATTTGATAAGTTGTTTTAATAAACATATTTTATATAAAATTTATTATCTATATATTAGTATTCGATAACATTAATCACTTCAAACCAGTGGCGTCGCGTGGTATTTTTTTTAGGTGGTGCAGAATTTTAAAAAAAATCCCTAACTTTAAAACTCTTTTTTTATCTTAGATAAAGACTTTTTTCTAGAACATGTACATTAAATTGTTAATGTAACTTAGAAAATTTTGTTTAAAAATAAAACATTTATTTTTTCAAAAAAAATATATTTAAGAAAACATCTTAAAAAAATGTAAAGACTTTGAAAATTAAAGCAAATATAGGAATATTAAAAAAAAAAATAATCAATTTAAAAGACTCAAAAAATTTTAGCTTAGTTATGAGTATTGATTTTTAAGAAGGCTTTAAAGTTAAAACTAACAGTAGAAAAAAATTAGACAAAACAAATTGTTATTATAATGAAAATACAGCAACTTTAATAGTTTTTTTATTTTGCCTCAACTTTATTTAAAAATATTCATACTAAGAATGGTTATTTCATTAATATTTGACTTAACAAAAAAATAAATGTCTTATCAGACTTGGCAAGGAAATTAAAAAGTCTACAAACAAAAAAAAAACTTTCTTCACAACTTGATTTATTTTATGTAGTTTTTACCAAGCTACAAGATGCTTTTTACAGATTTTAAAAATTTAATATATTTTTTTAGATATAGCTGGTCAAAGGCAATAAAATGTTCCTTATGGGAGGCACAAACTAAATCAGCGCTTAAAAAAAAAGTGTTTTACCCCCGCCTCCCCCTTTTATGCCCTTAACATCTACTTTAGAATTATTTGACTGAAATTATTTTATAAAGTTTTAATTTAACTACAACTCATCTTTGTATAAATATAAAAAATCATATTAACTTTTGAGATATGGTAACTCACAGTCAGAGGTACAAAAGAATCCTTATTAATATAATACAAACTCAAACAACAAATAAATCAAATCACTAAAATCATATCTTTTAATGTTATTTTTTTTTTTTTTTATAAGTTGGCCTCAAAATCTTTAGATGTTTCTTTTATAAAAAAAAACAAATTGCTGAAATAGATATTTGAAACACTAAGAAAAAAATAATAACAAAAGTTTTATTTTTGTATATATAAAAATATATATTGATACTTAAAAATTTAAATTTCTTTTTAACAAAATTAAATAAATTTTATAAAACTTAGATGAAAAAGCTTGATAAAAATTGCTTTAAGAATGATGGAGAATATAGGATTTCAGTAAAATTGTATTCTTTTGCTGTTTTGATTTGCTCCTTATATAATAAATCATTGTACTCTCTGGCTTTGACCGGTTGTAACTAAAAGTTTAATTGGAAATTTCAAGTTTATTAAAGAGTAACTATTAGCTTTTTGAAAAAGTTAAAATAAGAACAACATGTAAAAAAGTGCCTATAAACCTTCCCCCCCCCCTTACCCCTCACTATTTTTGCACTTTTTTTTTACAAACATTAAGATTTTAATTAACTTTTTTTCTAATTTTAATGTTTTTTTTTAGGAGGTTTAAAACTCAATAGTTTTTAAGGGTATCTTTTCTTTATTTAATTTTAATATGTTTTTCATTTTGATTACAGTATTTTTCTCAGGAGCTCACCTTTTTTAAGTTTAAGTTGGTGAGGTTTTTGAATTTTTAAAGAATTTTAAAGATAATTTATAAATGAGTAACCCTTATAGCAGTAAAAAATTGGTTAGTTAGTTTTCATGTGGCCATAGGGGTAAAACACTTATTTTTTAATTTTAAATAAGCTTGTTATTTTCAGAGTAAAAAACTAAATCTGCTTTAGTCTGCCTGAATATTTTTATAATTTGGTCTGTTTTAATTTATCTTGGGTCATCTTGAGTTTTTAACATTTCTAAGTTATCCTGATTATGAGGCAAGGCAACCATGTTTCAATAATTTTATCTAAAACTTTGCTTTGTTTATTAAAAAATTAAACCAAAAGTCATATAAAGTAGACTAAATTTTCCTAAATGTTAAACTACTCTAAGTAATCAAAGTTTCTAAGTTAAGGCTATTTACTTTATTTAAGTATGTGACTGTTTCAATAATACTAATTTTCATTAATATAAATCTAAATTATTTTTCTGTTAGAGTGAACTAGAAGTTTATATTAAACTTCTTATTTTTTTTTTCAGAACTTAAACTTTACATTTAAATATAATTTAATTAAATATTTTAATAATTTTATGATAACAATAATCAATTATAATTAAGTTTATGTATGCAGATTAAAATAAAATCGAATTTCTTAGACTTTAGTGATTTAAGATTCTTATCTTTTTTTTTTTTTTAATTTCATTCATAACAAGTTTTGCTCTTTTATTGTCCAGTTTTAATAGAAGTGATCTGTTAAATTTAAAAAATCATGTGGGTACATAAACTCAAGGTTTAATCCTTTGCAGTAGCTTAGCTTCGTTTTATTTTATGTTTACAATAGCTTGTAGATGATACTTAAGCATGTCCTGTTTTAGGGAATTTTCAATTTAGTTTACTTACCGCAAGATATTGATTTTGCGGTAATTCTTGAAGAAATTTTGCTTTTTTGAGTTCATTTGCGGCAGTCAGCTAAGAGTTTGCGGCAGTGAAGTGGGCAAAATGGTCGTTTTCAAAATTGAAGTTTTTAAAGAGATTTCGTTCTAAAAAATAACGAAAACGCTACAGATACTTTTTTTTTTGTTACAAAATTTCAAGGTGGTGCAGTTGCGGCAGTGCAACACCCCACGCGACGCCCCTGCTTCAAACTAATAAACCAAAAACCTTCAACAGTCGATTCGTTCGAATTGTTGTTGGAACGGACCACCGGAACGGGTGACGATTGGGCGGTTGGTTACCAGGGCGAAGCCTACGTAGCAACCGTGGATACAGCGGGTTTCTATGGTTACGGGTGGATTCTTAACGGGATCGCAGAGGATTACCTGGTGACTGTTGCTGAAGACGAAGCCCAACTTGTACCTTGCAGGGTTCGTAGTTTTTTTTTTTTTATCTGGGTTTTTAATAAGCTTTAAAGTGTTGGGTATTTTGACTTGAAAGAATTTTTTGACTGTTTTAAACTTTTTGTAAACTTTATAAACTTGAATAAAAATATCTAGCTATAAGACAAAAGTTAAAATATCAGTTTAAGACATTGATTTTAAAACATCCAAAAGCTGCAGAAGTTAAAAAAATATTTTTTCTAAAATTTACTACATAAATTAAACATACTTGTTTTAAACTTATATTTGTTTGTCTATAAAGAGTAAACACAGTTTAATATTTCAGCAAAGTTTTCTTCAAAATTTTTTTTAAATATTGATTTTGCAAAAAAAATTAAATTATTTAGTTTTCAAGTGTATATCCTATAAAAATTCTTAAAGTACCATAATACTATAAAACAAGCGACGAAAATAAATTACTTTTCTATGTTTACCACTGCTGTAAGAGTTCTGAAAAAACTCTGCATTGCAGGCGCTGACGCCCCAGAATTTTCAGTGACTTGCGAAAGTTTCAACTCAACTGGAGGATTCAAAAGCGTGCTCACATTTCCCGCCACTTTGACGAGCGACGATTCTGGTCAAATTGCTTTCTACGCTCAAGAGAGGAGCGACAGTTTGGAGTACAGACAAGTCAAAACGTTCAAGGTCACAGGTGAGTAATTAACACTTTATTGAAGCTTACCACAAATGATAAATGAAGCTGGTTAAAGAATGGTAGGGTAGTAAAGTATATTTAAAGGTCAGTCTGAATTTGAAATAGGTGAAAAAAGCTGAGTCAGCAAGTTTTCAAAATCCTCAATCTAACTTACTCAAACATATTAAAAATTAAAAAAAAAATAAGATTTTTATTTTACAAATTTAAAAACAATGAAAAAAAAACTTTCTTGCTGGCTGAGCAATTTTTTCAGCTCAGATTGACCTTTAAGTATAGTAGCCGTTAGCTAACAATTTCATGGTAAAAAGCTAATTTATTTTCAAAGCTATGTTATAAAAATTAAATTATTTGTAAAACTATAAAAGTTAAGCAACTTGCCAAGACTGGACACATTAATGTTCAACTAATACCAAATTACAACGAGCGTAATTTATAAAAGCTAAAAATGCAGTTGTTAACAAAAAGCAGTTTACAATTGCTATCTAAAACGTTTAATTAAAAACACGGGTACAATCATGCGGCACTAGTCTTTTCCCCTAAACACTTGTCTAAAATCATAAATTTTTTCAACTCTATGCACGTAAAACACAATAATGAATAGTGTTTAAAACAATTTTTACATAAAAAAAGTATATCAAACATTTGCTCAAGAAAAACAATTTAAACTTAACTATAAAGATTTTTTTCCAGAGTATTCTGAAGTTTATAAACAGTATTTAATACAGATATAAAACTTATCAAACTTTTATTACGGACATGGTATTATGATTTGTTTTTACTTACAAATAAGTTTTAATTAAAGCTTTACATACTTTACGTGCATTTATTAGGTTAGGTTTGTTTTATTTTTGATAGTTTATACTAACTAAACTTTTTTTTTGCAATACAAACTAAATTTAGTTTTATATTCGTTTTTTTTAATTTTTAATTTCCAGAATGTTCTGCCGAGCCCCCTCTAGCGGTGACTGTCGACGCGAGCAGCAACGCGGAGTGGAACGGAATGGGGGATTTTTCTTGCGGCAACGGAGGCGTGCTGCACGATGGAAACGGGGAGAAAATGGTCGATTTCGGAACGGTGTGCATGGAGGACGCGCTTTGGAGGGACGAAACGACGGTGGAGTGCTGGACTTGTTTGTTTTTGTTTATAATGTTTATACAAATAGACGTAGTTAGTTAACTGCATATTTTTTGTGTTTGCCTGACATTATAGTTTATGATATCAAAGCTCAATTGCTCTTAAAGTCGATGTAAAATTTGTATTACACACATAAAAATAAAAGTAGTTAAAAGCTTTATTCTATCATAGTTATCTTATAGCTGCTATTAATTGTTTTGAGTAACACTTTAAACTTGCAACAGCATTACAGAATATATTGTATTTTACAGTAACCAATGTTTTTTTATTCTGTTCAGTACTTTTTGTTTAATAGTTTTAACTGATTAAAAATATATTGTTTGGTTCTGTATCCTGTAATTCAACTTTTTTAATAAAATGCTGACTTTTGTTTTTGTTTAATAATCTTTACTGAATAGTAAAATTACCTTTATAACTCCTTGTTTAACATTTCACAATAAATTATCAGCACCAGAGAACGTGTCGGTGAGTGGAGATTTTTCGATAAACGAGGGATACACTGCCGAGTATTCATGTTCTTACGAATCACAAGATCTTGTTCCTGAAGTAACCAACTACCTGTTCTACTGGAACGATGAGCTTGTGCAGAACAGCTCAGTATGTTTTACTTTGTTTGTTTTTTTGCATGTAATAAATACTAATAAAAAAACTATATTTTAAGGTCAGTGTAAGCTGAAAAAGCTGAGTCAGCAAGTTTTATTTTATTTTTAACCTTATCCCTAACCCACCATTCCCAAAAATAACTTTAATTTAAAAATTGATAAAAAAAAAATTTCGCAGACTAAGCAACTTTTTTTTATGTTTTGTTTTTGTTTTTACATATACAAAATACTAAGAATAGGAAAGTATATTTAACCACAAGGAACTGAAAAAAACTGAAAAAAAGCTAAGTCAGCAGTTTTATTTTATATATAGCCTTATCCCTAACTCACTTTACGCAAAAATATTAAAAGTTAATTATAAAATAAAATTTTCATAATATTAACTAAAAACTTATTAAAAATTCCTATTTGATTACTCAGCAGTTATTTTTAGCACAGACTGACCTTTAAGTATAGTATTCCTAAAAAAAATATATTTGTAGCTGCTTGTTTCTTTTTTATCTCATCAAAACAACCGCTTTTTATGTAAGTTCACTGAACTAGTTAGCAGTTTAGTAAACAACACTAATTAAGTAAGTTTTTACTCATGCATGTAGATTTTGTTTTGAAGTTTAGTGAAATTTTGATAAACTGTAGCTCACTGTATCGTTTTAGCAAAAGTATGTAGTTATAGTACATCAAAGCTGTAGATTAAAATTTGGCTATAAGGTAATGTTTAGCAACAGTTTTACTTTTTAATGGTAAAAGTGTAAACGGACAAATTTAATTTGAGTGTGTTGTTTTAGTATAAAAAGTTTATTTCACTTAGTTTGTGAATTCTTCAACAAAATGCAGTGTTAGATATACTTTTTATCACTTCTACATTAAAAAAATAATGTTACAATGCTCGTTTTTTATTCAATCTTCTATTTATTTGATAAAAGATGATAAAGGGTTGGGTATTAAAAATTATTTCTAATTTATCAGTTTAAACGTTTTTGTGGTAATATTCCGAAATCATTGTTTAAATTAGAATTAAGTAAATTGTTTTCTGATCGTGTAGACTTTTTATTTACTAAGCAAACACTTTTAATGAGTGTGTGGTCTTTGTATATGCGTCATAATGATAATTAAAAGTTTTTTAAAAAAGAGAAAATAGTATAACTTGATAGCTTGTTTATAAAAGTCGGTAACATTTATGGTTGAAAAACAATATAATTTGAACCTTTTCAATATTTTTAAGTGACATATAGTTCAAAATAGCCTTTTTGACATTATTTCTAAATATTACCTTTCAAAGTTCAACTTGTTTTATCTTGCACTACACAAGGCATTCACCCAATTTCAATCAAGAAAATATGAAGAAACGTATCAAATGAATTTATTAAGCAATATGTTTCAAATATTTCAAATATTTTATTACGTATTGCAAAAAACACTCATGATTTGTTTTTTAACCAACACCCTTGAAAAATACAAAAATGCACTACAAATTACATTATTAGTTATTTCAAGTAAGTTATACTATTTTATCACATACTACACAAAACATTCACCCAATTTTTCTTTATAACTCTCATGAAGGATAATAGTATAAGTTAAAATTTAAAAGCCATCTGAAAACTTAACAGTTATTTTATTCCTAAATACTTGTTTAAGATACTATTTTAATTAGCTTCTTATGGCTATTTAACAATTATCAGCTCCAATAAATTGTAATATTACACAAAACAGTCACCCAACTATAATCGAGAGATGATGAAGAAAGATGACGGGTCCGCGGTGATGTGCAAATCTGAAAACAAGTTCAATTTCAACTCTCAAGATCTCGGAGGTTTTTCGCCCCCTCAGCTAGTCACTGTCAATTGTGAGCGAGTTTTTTATGCAGTCTAAAAACTTTTTAATTGTTGTTAACGTTTTACAAGAAAACATTTGCAGTTTTTACTGGTGAATGAGTTTTCTATACAAAAAATATTCATTTCTGTTCATCAAATAACTAATTAATTAATTTGTAGACTCCTTGTTTTTTTCGTATTTGATAGAAACTCAAAGTTATTGATAAACTATTAGTTAGCTGTTAAAAACATTTACAGTTTTTAATACTTTAGTTTAAAGCTTTAATTTTTATATTAAACAAACAAGTTCGATTTTACACTAAAATAATAAGAAAAATTTACTGTAGAAAAATTTTTAAACTAAAACAGATTAAATAAAAATATCCCCAGTTGTGAACCTGGACGTTACGCTCGAGCGGGCATTCGGCGGGGAAAGCCCCGATTGGACGACCGGTTACAGTGGCGAGGTGTACACGGCGACGGTGGACACCGCCAACCTGAGGTCATTCACGTGGAAATTTGGCGGTAAAACCGAAGAGTACTCCGTGTCGCCGTCTGGCGGATGCAGTCTTCAGTCCGGTGACGCCCCCGAATTTTCGGCGACCTGCGAGGTTTATGACGTCACAATGTTCAGGAGCGTGCTGAGGTATGACGTAGGGTTGCCTGGTGACGTCACAGTACCCGTGGAGTTCAGCGCGAGCTCGGACAAACTGGCTGTTGAGTTCGGCGCCTCCGAAGCAGCGACTGTTAGCGGTTGGTCTGTCTAATTTTTAATGAAGTTGTTATACTGATCTACAATATTTTTTACTAGAAAGTTTATAACTAACATGACACTTTTTGAAAAAAATAATAAGTTTTTTGATCAAATTGTCTTTGTTTACTAAAATTGATATAATAGCATTTAGAAAATAACAATAAACTATATTCGATATATATTTTATATTTCAATTACTTTTTAAGGTTGTTAAGTAGTTAGCTCAAAAATGTACCTCAAAATTTACTGATCTGAAAGATTTAAAAATGTTGTTGTATCTACCCAAGTTTTCTTTAACTAATCCATAACGTTACTAGTAACTGTAGTTGATTAAGACCCTTTAAACTATTTCTACAAATACAAAAAAAACAAATCACTACAGAGTGCAGCGCGACACCACCACTGACAGTGGAAGGGGGCGCTGACGTGGGATCTTACAAATCCGCGGGTGACTTCAAGTGCGACAACGGTGGCGAGCTGTATTACGTCAACAGCACTGCGTTGTTGAACACCGAAACCGAGTGTCTGTCCGACGCAAAGTGGGCGAACCAGGATGACGTTAAATGCGTTTTAGGTTTTTATTGTTTAAGTTATTAGGAATTTTATATGACAGTTTTTACTTGTTTATCAAAAAAAATCAAATGCGTCAAAAAGTTGCTGTTAGAATTTTTCTTTTAAAGGAGGTTGAAAGTTGTAAAAGGCATAAAAACATTTTTGTGATGTTGTAGTTTCTACTTAATGTTTTTTCATATGTCTTCTATGCTTACTTCTTTAAAATAAATTTACTTAAAAACTTTTAACTAACAGACTATTTAATAAAATAAGCTTGATGATAAATGCAATAAACAATACAAGTTCAACTGAAAGTTATTTAACACTTAAGAACTAATTATATATGTTACAGCTCCAACAAACGTCAAGTTATCTGGAAATTTAGAAGCGAGAGAAAACGAAAGAATAAGTTTTTACTGCGATTTTGACGCAACTTCCGGTGACGTCACTAATGTAGAGTTTTACTTCAACGGGAAACTGGTTCAGTCCGGCTTGGTGAGTTTTTTTATGAGAATGGGTTTAGAAGTTTAGAAACTTATTCAAATGGTTTCTATATTATGAAATTTTATGTTAAATCTAGTAAACTGTTTATGACAACCGTAAGCTGAGATTTTTATGTGAAATTTTTCGTTATTTTAAAAGTTGAAGTTATTAAATAATTTTAATTACACCAATCAAACAATTTAAAAAACGTCATGAACATTTTTTTTCAAACAATTTTTCTATATTTTCATATTTCCCACTTGTAAAAGCATCCTTAAGTTATCAAACAACTCTAAAACAAACCTTCACGTGTCAGTTCTTTTTTCCAGTTTTTCAGTCACTCGCATTTAAAACTTTATATATATATATATACATATGTGTTCATATTTTATATTATCTTAAACATCCTGAATTTTTTAAACTTTTTAAACATAAACCTTCAATTTTTATTCAGTTTTTCAGTTACTCGAGTTTGAAACTTTATATATATATTTATATTCTGTTCTTTTTAAACACCCTGAATTTCTAATTTTTTCAAGCATGAACCTTCAACTTTATTTTCAGTTTTTTAGTCACTCGCATTTGAAACTTTATATATATATATTTATATTTTATTCTATTTTAAACATCCTATATTCGTTAAATTTTTCAAACATAAACCTTCAATTGTTTTTCAGTTTTTCAGCTACTTGAGAGTGGTTACTCGAGCCGATGACGGGGCGCAGATTCAGTGCAAAGCTGAAAATGAAGCAAATTCAAGATATTCAGATTCCGACTTCTCAGAATACGTTACATTATCCGTGTTTTGTAAGATTGTATATTTGTTTACAAACAGTTATTATTTGAAAGTTTGTGATTATACATAATGAATAGCAACAAAGTCTTTAATTTTAGTATTTAGTTTTTTGGTTTGTGTACCACCAGATCTTAATACATTACAAGAAAATAAACAACTTTTAAGTATCAATATTAATTGATCTATATTATCTCAAACAGAGTTAAATACAAATTACGTGTACTTTTTGTAGTAAGTTTATGTTTGTGATTCAGCATTCCAAAACAGATTTTTTCTAGTACTAGAAATTACAGTTTACACTTTCGGAACAAATGAAATTTTTTTTTAGTCGCGCCATCAAAAGTAGAAATAGACCTGGATCCAGACAACAATGATTTCGTGATTCAAACCGCTGAAGACGAGTATTTCATAAAATCTGACGGAATACATACCGCTGGAGTGCGTTGTCGAGTCGAACCCGCCCGCAATTTGTTGGTGGATCGAAGAAACCAGTAATCAGATCGTTTATTTTAAGGTAGTTTGAAAATAATTAAATCAAATTACAGTTTGTTTTGTTTTTGTTAATTAGTTCTTTAACTGTTTATTTTGGTTTTGAGAATTCTCATCTAAAATAGAAGATTTTGAATAGTTTGTAATATTTTTTATATAAAAAGTTCGGCAGCCATTTATTTTACATATCTAAAAAATGAAAATATTAAAGTTCAATTGTTTATAACAAGACAACTTTAAATATATGTCAAATTAACTAACTAAAACTTTGAAATTAAAAAGTCAAGTTGTTCTATGTATAAATCTAAGCAAACAAATTTAACAAGTTTAATTTCAAGGATCTCGGGTGTAAGAACGAGACGAAACTGATGAGATCGAGTGAGTTTTCCTGTTTGGCATCCAACTCCGAGTATTCCAACGTCAGGGTTCAGAAAACTATTAAAGTCGAGATCGCTGATGGTGATAGTGAGTTGATACTTGTAAAAAGGCTGTTGTCTTAGCAACAAGTACAAACAAGCTTTTCCGACCCTCATAGTAAATGTTGGCTAATAAAAAATAGCAAAACGCAAATTTTCTTAAGCTTTTTTGGAAATTTTTATAAAACATTAAATTGCTTAATATACGGCTTTTAACAAATTTCTATTTCTGATTGTCATTTATAAAACTAAACATCTTTGTTGTGAACGTTTATCGGCGTTTTCAATATAAATTAGTTTTATTTTGAACGTGACCACTTACAATATAATACATAACAAAGTCGTATTTTAACAAAAATTTTATTGTTGAGTGTAAACTATTAAAGTTCATTAACATAGGTTACATTTTATTAAGCAAATACAGAAGGCTTTTACGCACAGAAAATGTTTATTTAACAACGTTTTATTGCTAAATGTAAGCACAGATTTGGCCACTAATTAATCACCTAACAAATGCTACTTTCATAAAATTTGCTACTGCTGTTTGAAGTAACACTTGAATATATTTTTTGCTCTAATTTTTTATAGGAATTTTTAATAAAACTTAAATACTTTTTTTAATGTTTATAAACTGAAACTAAAAAGTTCCAAAGTAATAAAAAATACTACATATTTATAGGAATATACCAAAAATTCATATTGATAAATATAGTATATACAGGCTATTATATTAAACGATAAAACTTTTAAATAGAATTCTTACAAAAAACAATTTATCCTAACATCACTTTTAAATTCTATAAATGAAATAAAAAATTTTACAAAACATTAATAAAGTAATTTGGCTTAAATGAGTTTCTAGAGTTTTACGCAGGTATGTTATACATTGACTACAATTTGTTTGTGTGCTTTAGATAAACTACCAAATACAAAGCAAACAAAAACCTGTCCAAGTATTCAACTAAGAGTAATACTTTGTATAAAATCAATACAAATACAACATTAGTTAGCTTGTTTTTATTAAACACAACAGAAAAACTGTTTCTAATTACACGGATCAGCTGTTTACAGGTTGAATAAAGTTAGTAAGAGTTAGATTGATTTGGAGTTTTTTTTATATATTTTACTAAAGTAAAGACATGCAAGGACAAAACAGTTCAAATTAAAGACTTGTATTGATTTATTGATCAAGAGTCTTGTACAGGGTTTAAACTACACAGATTAAAAATAGTACACAAACCATACAAAGTATTTTAGCTAATATTAGTTTTTATTATCTTCTGTAATTTCATAATAAAACAGTTCAGTACCAAAAAATTTAGTAAACTTCGACTAGCAGAAATATTAGAAAATAATTGTAAAATTAATTTGATTGCGAATTGTACAAATAAATTCAAAAATGTTTACAGGAAAACCGATGATAACGACACCTAGCGGAGAAGTTTCTGAAGACTACGAAATAATGGAGGGGGATTCTGAGAGGTTTGAATGCAACATTGATTACGAGAAAGAGCTCACTACCGCCTACAAGTGGTTGAAAGATGACCAGCAAATTAATTCTGATGACTACTTGGTTTGTACTAGTTGTAGTAACTTTAAATGTGATAGTAAACTATACAAATATTCACAAAAAAAATTGTTCAAAATTAACAAAAAAATAGTTTAAGACTAAGTTAAATAAGTTTTATCATTATTTAATCAAAAAAATACTGGTTGTTTGTCAACAAAAAACATATAAATAATAATTGAAAACATAAATACAACACAACTTGTTAAAACTTAATGCATAATAGTAAAAAGGTGAGTTTAGTTTCTGTTTTATCTACATTATTTTGATGCTTTTATACAACCATGTAGGTCATTCAATCTTAATCAATTTTTTAAACATGTTAAAAAAAATTTAAGAACTATAATCTTCAAAAAGGAAATTTAAAATACTTTCAACTAGGTAATCGACGGTGTCAGTGTCGAAGATGACGGTGTCTACGCTTGTCAAACTGACGACGATTTCAATTTAGCTACAAGTCAATTCAACTTGAGGGTTCAGTGTTAGTTTGTTCTTCTTTAACTCTACAGCTAAACGCTTTATAGTCTAATAATTTTTGATCAAACGGATAAAAAGCTGTACACTTTTAGCTTTCATTTATCTCTGCTGCATTGCTTTAACAGAAATTTAAACTTATGAATATTATTTATCTTACTTAAAAGCTAGTTTTTTTTTGATTATTTTGTTTTAGTTTAATTACTTTCTATTTTAAAAACTAGTAAAAAAGTCTATAATTTATTTATATTAAAGTCTCCCCTCGTACAACTTTTACGACTGGTGGTAGCAACAAAGGAGAAGCCGAATGTAATTTTGAAGCTGGAGAAACAGGAAATTGCCAGATATCATTTTATTCGTACCCGATCGCTGAAAACATTGAGCTCACTAAAGGTTTATAATTTTATTTAAACTATACATTACTCAATGTCAAATATCTAAGTAATATCTTTTGTATAAGAGTAAGGTAAGGGTAAAGGTGTTTATTTTTAAAACGATTCTCCATTTACAATCTTATTATCATTTTAATACATATAAAAACTATTGATGTTTAAACTTAAATTTCTTCTTGCAGTTTCACTAAAAACATTCTGTACTAATGGGAATTGTTTTTACTATAATGTTTAATAAAGAATTTTGATGGTTTGGACAGCGTTTAATTTTCTTTAAATAACTAATACTTAAGCTATTTTAATTTTATATATTGCCAATAAATTGAATTTTCTTTATATAACCTTTACACAGTGTTGAGCTCTCCTACTAGTACTAATGATTAAACTTATTTATACAAAAAATTCAGGTGATGGCTCAGAAGTCACACTTTCAGTTGAAAGTTCAATTGAAAACTCAAACCAGAT
Organism: Thalia democratica; assembly: GCF_965202585.1. NCBI lineage: Eukaryota > Metazoa > Chordata > Thaliacea > Salpida > Salpidae > Thalia > Thalia democratica. The sequence continues at coordinate 51,282 of NW_028139635.1, forward strand.
AGTCACACTCAAATCAAATGAGGTTAGTAATTTAAGATTTATTTAGGTGCACATGTACTGTTTTGTATTTTTTTTTTATATGCATATGTTTGTAATAAATCTATGAGGTTGTTAGCTAATACAGTAAATCTATAAAGACCTAGTTGCTGTTGTTACACATAAAAGTCAGAAGATCTTTTTTTAGGTAGAACAGTAGTTTTATTTATGTACACTTTTAGTTTTAAAGCAATGTAAGACAAAAGAATTACAACAGTATTTTGAATTAATTTCTAAAATTTTGTGCGCGTTAGTGTTAAGTACAGTTCTTAGATCTAACTTAGTGGTAATACAAATTTCTTGTTATGAGTTTTTTTTCTTTTGGATAGGTGAAATTTTGAAGTATTTAAGTTCATTTTCCAGGTATCAGAAAAGACGCGGGCAGTTACCAGCTCACAGTGACGTCAGACCTTTTTCCCTCGTCACCGTTGTACTATGACGTCACAATAACCGTAAGCGAATCAACAGGTGGGTTGTCGAAGGAGAACAAGATTATTATCAGTTGTTGCACAGTCGGGGCTTCCTAGTTTTGCTGGTGATATTCTGCTGCGTGCGGAGAAATAAGAAGACTAATAAAAAAGATGGTTAGTTTTTTTTAATAGTTTAACAACGAAACATTTTAGATTTTTTTAATGAGTTAACCTGTTATTTAAGATTTAACCTAGAATATGTTAATTAAATTAGTTAAGTTTTATAAATGATTAACGCTAAAATTCATTAAGCACTAGCATATTGTATAGAAAACGGAAACACAAAAGACATGATTTTGTTTTAAACCTTTAACAAAAGTATGAGAAGTAATAAGATGTGTTTTGAAGCTAAGGTAAAATTTTATAAAACAATTACAGTGAAATTACTTGACCTTTTTTTTACTGTACTGCGTAGGTTTAAAAAAATATTAATCAATTTCTTTAAATAGTTAACATGTTCAAACTAATATACTTTATTTTCAGATGATAATTCAAGTATGGGAAGTGTAGAAAGTGGAAAAAACAAATCAAAAAAAGTTAGTTTGTTATTAGATAACAACCAATAGACTATTTTTATAAATTATTTTGTAACAAGGAAAAAATAAAATAAACGAAAAACTGTTAGGTCAATGTAAAAATGTTCCTACAAAGTAGTAAAAAGTAAAGAAATTAATGAAACAACAAAATTATACTAAAGTAGTTCTAGAATATAATGTGTTGTTAAAAATAAACTATACTTTTAATGCAACTTTCTAAAGCTGTTTTTATATAAATAAAACTTTAACTTTGTTTTCGATTATCATTATTTATCTTTATAGATAAAGAGAGAGCGCTTACGCAAATGCAGCATTTTAATTGGTTAGAATTTGTACGAAGTTGCAATTAGAATAACACCACATGTGTGTTAGTATTTTGTTGCAGGAAAAACAAGAAAATAAAAATCTCAAGTACAATACTTTTATTGCACAGCCTAAAACTGTTTTCTTTTCGTATTCTATTTAGTTTCTTTATCGTCAAAAACTTTTCAATAATTAAGTTAGAAATCAATATTACTTTAGTTTTGAAGAGTATGAAACTAGTAGATTAAAAAAATCCAAGACGTTTTCGATAACAGTTTATTTTATAATTTTTTTCTTACATTAATCTTAACTTTTAGTTTATTATTTTATTTTTTCAAAGCAAAAATATAATTCTTATTTCGTATTATTTTTCCACCGGTTTTATGATCATGCTAACATGTTGGTTTTCAAATAAAACACTGTCGATTATAATTATAACTTTAATTTTGTATTTTTAGCTTTTTAACCTTAAACTTATATATATTCATTTACTTATTATTTGAAAATTTATAGAGACAATTGTTATAGAGAAAATTTATATATTAACAACTGTAGTTTTCTAATAAAAAACTTGTTGCTGCCTATATCGTTTATAAACTGCTAAGTGTAAAATTACACTGAACAGGTTTTTTTATTCTTCAGCTATTCACAGCTAGTAAGTTATTCCTAGTAAGTATTTTTTAAAACATGATTAATTTGTATTTTTTTAAAAGTTAGTATAAAAAAACTATAAGTTATGTAGTAAATTTGTTTATAAGTTATATATACTGTAACTCATTACTAGAATTGTGATAAAAACTAAAAGTTTAGGGCTTACAAAAACACAGTATTTTATACGGTTATTACTTTTTTATTAATCAATATAGTTGATAATAAGATGGTCAGTTTAACTTTTATGATCTTTTCAGCTGTAAGATTTCAACAAATTTTAAATAAGTGCTAGTGGCATGTCAGACTAGTTAAAATACTTTACGCGGACGGGAAATGTTATAAAAAGCCTTAGTATTTTTACGCGGACGGGAAATGTTATAAAAAGCCTTAGTATTTTGAAAAAAAACCTTGATGTAAAATGCTTTTTTCAATTTAAAATAAAATCTGTAAAAAAAATATTACTTAGTAAGCATTGCAGTGTATTGAAAATAAATTCAAGAGGTAATCTAGAATTATTTTATATATAAAAAGTATATATAAACAAAGTTGTTTTCTTTTCCAGAAATTGTTTTTAAGCTAAAAACATGTTGGGAAAAGATTTCTGCTAGCAATCATTGTTTAAGTAAAACCTAGCTGCTTAAATCTATAAAAACTAAAACAGGGTTGCTAAAATTAACAGAGGAAAACTTCCTGACTTTTTAAAATATCCGGAGTTTTCTAAATGAAATTTTTAATTAAATTTTATTCTGTAATACATAATCAAACACTTAGAACTATCTAAAGCTTTCAATGTTATTTTTATACAAGTTAAAACAACAGTTTTTTTTTCGCTGAATTCAATCATCAAACTTCTATTACATTACTTGAACCACCTATGTATGATTGATGTATTTTCAAAAAACAGATCTATCAATAAAATATACTCAGACGTAGAATAAAAGTTGTAAAACAACCTAGAAATACAATAACAAATAATAATAAAAATTAACATCTAAAATATGTAACACCTATATAAATTGTTTATTAGTTTAATAAAGTACTACCTGAGCAATTTTAAATAAAATCCTTAAATTGAAACTTAATTAGAATAGAATATACTTAAGTAAATACATAAAAAACTAGACTATATGCCTGTTATATAACATATTTCTTATTATCATTTAGTATAAAATTTGTAACAAATAAATCAACTCTTATTTACTTTAAAAGCTGAAATTATTCTACAAGTATATTACAAGTTAGTAAGCTTAACCATGGCATTAGCTCTCTTATAACTTATTTTTTAATTTAAACAACTTTAAAAATTATAAACTACATAGTATATAAATATACATATAAATTACATAAAATACTAAACTTAGTGTTTAACTATAAAGAACTTAATTATTTACTTAAACAAAAATCACTTTGATTCTAAAATTATGCTAGATAAACTTTTGTGTATATATCACAGTTTCACTATGGAAGTGTCCTTGCCAAAGATCATCAATACTAAAAATCTTAAAAAATCTGCGTGTTCAATTACGGTAGCTTTTAAATATGCTAATAGAAAAATTTTGAAGTTTTATAAAGGACATTTTATTAATTTATACCAGATGAAAGCATGAAAGTTAAGTAATTTAGTAAATTTCTACAAAAGTTTTGAAATTTTAGTCTGGCAAAGGATTTTTAATTGATTTTTTGAAGGTTTTGGAAAATGATGAATTTTGTAAATTTGAGCTGGCAATATCAGGAGTTTTTTAAAGTTTTGTCAAATCTCCTGACTTTTTTCAAAAACTCCTGTTTTTTCCTGACTTATGTCATTTTTTTAGTTTTTCCTGACCTTGTGGCAACCCTGCTTTAACTTCTAGTCTTTTTTTATATTTAGTTATCAGTGCATGTCAAAGTTATATGGATTAACTAAATGCCTAATCAATTTTTTAAAAGTTAATCTTAAACCCTGATAAGTCAGAATTTGGTACTGAAGATAATTAGAATTCT
>NW_028139636.1:0-54981 GCF_965202585.1 Thalia democratica
TTCTGCTCGAATAACTTCGCGGCTACTTCAAAGACTAAGTAGCTTGAAATTAGAAACAAAAGGAAAATTTCAATGCTTAATATTTCAAAAAGTAATTCGTTAAAATAAAAACTGTGCATGCTAACAATGCAGAATAATTAATAATGTGTGAATCTTTTATTCAATTTATTTTTAGTTGAATATTTATTGAGATAAACCATAATATACTGAAACAATAAATCACCAATTTTCTTAAAAATAATTTGTTTTATAAAAAATCAAACATAGCGAATGAGCAGAATATTATTTTATATGCATAAAAAAATATCGAGTCAAAACTATTTGTTTATCGTTTGATTTCCAAAAAACTGAAAAAAGCCATTAATGTACCACTTTTTCTATGGGCTACAGCACCATTTATACCAACCCAATATAAAAATAAAATAATAGTTCACAAACTAGATACTCTAAGCTAAAAGATGATGCATAAAACATTATTGTAGAAGTAAAGATAAGGATGTGGATGAGCGTCAAAGCTAAAGAACTTTAGTAAAAACCGTAAAAGTTGTTACCGTAAATGGAATGACGCTCGTAAGAGTCCTATGTATTTAATATACAAATAAAACAATAAACTACGGTTTTTATAAGTGCAGACTGCAGACAAATTAGGTGCACGAGTTAAATGCTTTAGGACTAAATAAAAAACTAAATAAAGTAATACAGCATTTCATTTTATGTCTTTAAGCTTTAAAAAGTTCCGGAAAACAAAAAAACAAGAAATAAAATTACTTAAAGTTTTTTGCAAAGGTTTTCTAAGAAACTCACATTGCAAAAAGTATCTGCTAATTAAAACTATTATTTTGTTCAAGCATAAAACTTCGTTTAACATACTAGACTTTTCTAATATTTTTATTGTATAGTCAAATAACAATTGTTGTCTTTTTTTTTGTTTTCTAGTTATTTTTAGTTGTAAATAATATTCGTTTACAGCAAAATCCGATCCAAAAAGTTTAAAAGTATTTTTTTTATTTAATTGTTTTGATAACATACTTCTAGGATAGACTTTAAAAACATTTTAAAAGTAGTACGTATTTTCAAATAACAAAAATAGATTGATAGACCTTTATTGTTTGTATATTAAAATGTTTAAAAGTTTATTAGAAATTTTCAAATTAAAAATCTCATTAATTTTTTCACTCCCGATAATTTAAAACTACAAAAATATCTTTTATGATATAAATAATGTATTTTTTAAAATATACTACTTTGAAAAACTTTAAAACTCCGCTTACATTTTTGCATATTTAGAAGTGTTTTAACAAAAACTAAGAGCAATGTGTTTGATATTAAATTTCTATTTATGCAAAGCCCTGGTTATGTACTTATTTTTAAAATATAACTGTTGTTTTAAATAAAAAGTCTTTTTTGTTTTACAAAAAAATCTACAAAGTTAGAAGTACTCGTTAACGAGTCGTTAAGCTCTCAACTAGAGATACTAATAAGATTTACTGTATGAAAAACTTTTCAAATTTTTGAAAATTTTGGAAAAATTTTGAAAAGTTTTTCAAATAGTAAATCTTATTAGTATCTCTAGTTGAGAGCTTAACAAGTAGTTATAACTTTGTAGATTTTTTTGTAAAATAAAAAAGACTTTTTATTTAAAACGATTTTGTCAAAGACAAAAAAATCACGAAGAACAACACACAACACAACCTAGGGAAGATTTGAGATACTTAAAACTATAATATTCTTACTGCAAAATATAACTGAAAATCCTTGAAAATAAAGTTGAAAAATTCCTGTATAATTAACCAAAGCATGCTCACCAAAAGAAAATCATAACTAAGTGTTGTAATGATGATGTTATAATAGTTTGTAATAAAACTTGCTACAGTTATCTATTTTAAAGATTAAAGAAATTAAAAACAAAGTATTTATTAAAGAGGTCCAGTTTTAACCAACTTACAGTTTGTCTTAAAACAGATAAATTGCAATAAAAATGTCTTCAAAGAAAAGCATTCAGAGGTATTATGGAACTTATTAAAAAAACACTACAGGTATTTGCTCATTGTTTTATTACTACAATAATAATTCCTAATTTAAAATTTATTTCTGAAACTTAGCTGTTTTAAAATAAAACGTAAGCTTTTATTAAAACTCATTTAAATACCAGTTGATGTCTAAATGAGATACTTTTTATTTTAATTATTTTATTGAAAACATGTATTTTTTGTACTTTCCTAGGTCCTAGGACCAACATTTTAAGCGTCTTTTTTTGTAGTTCAATAAACTTTAATTTATATAAATGATTTTTTTATCTGAAACTTTTTTTTTATGTTTAAATCAGCAAAGTATTTTTATACCACTCTCATACTTATTTAACCTTGATGATTCTATTTGAAAAAGAATTTAAATGAAACTGAAGATTTCTAATAGAGTGATACATTCTATTTTAGAATTTTTTGAAGTAAAATATTTTTTATCATCAAAAGAACAATAATTTATTTTTAGTAAAACCTAGTCAATGATACTAATAAATAGTTTTCAAGATATAGCTGGTCAAAGTGGGATACTACAATAGTTTCCTTATGGGAGGCAAAAACTAAAAAGAAAAAGTAATATTTCACTAAAAATCTATTTCCTCCTACATGTTTTGAGATTATTAGCTCAAACATTCAGAAATAGTCCGTTTGCAATATTTAAAAAATCTCACTACAACAAAACTAAAAAATATAAATATAAATTTTATAACAAAAATTAACATAAGTTTATTTAATTATATTTATGTCTTAAAATTAATGTTTTTGATTTTTTTAAACATTCTTTGTGAAAGAATTTTCTAAATATTGCAAGAAACATTTTCTAAAATTTGAGGTAATTATCCTAAAAAAGTAGGAGGGGATATATTAGAAGTGATTTATAGTTGTTCATTGTTTTAGTTTGAGCTTCCCATAAGGAATCTATTGTAGTCTCTGATTTTGACAGCTCTAACTCAAAACTATTGTGAATTTTATTAATATGTAAAAGCAACTTGTAGCTTAGTTAACACTCAACAAAATAAGATCAACTTGTAAAATAAATGATTTACCACCCTTATGGTCTTAATTTTTATATTTTTAATAGTTTTTTCCAACATATTATTTTTAAATACTAGAAGAAAACTTTCCTTAAAATCTGATTTAAATATCTCAAAAGCAAAAAAAATATTGCTAAATTTAAATTTCCAATTAAGTTATCAATAAAAACAGTGTTGTCCATAGGTTTGTAATGGAATCTTTTTACAAAGATTTCTATATCTTTAAATTTAATTGAAGTTTTCAAGTTCTTAAAACCTTACTAAAAGTTTAGGCTTTATAAAGAAATAAATCTTAATTAAAAAAATAAGTTGGATATAAATATGGTCCAAACAAAAAATAAAAGTTGTTTTATATAAAAAAAAGAGAGAAACTCATATTTAAAGTCAACCAGTTTTTTTAAGTGCAAAAAAAGTTTTCTTATTATTCTCTTATAAAATATAAATCACTTGCTTTAATTTTATTAACTTAACTCTTAAAAAAAATTGTAAAAGTGAATTTAAATCCAAAAATTGTTAAAAATTTCTGAAAACAAATAAAAGTATAAATAAAGACAAGAAAAAAGAAACAAATGGCTCAGCAACATCAAAATGGCAATCAACAACTATTGAGCATTGTAAAAGAGGCAAAAAAGCGTAACTTAAGAAGCAAAAAGCTAAGTTAGGAAGTAACCATGTCAAAACAAAAGGTTTATTATTATTTATTAAAACTTTATTATTATTTCCATTACATACAAATTAAAATTAAAACAAAGTCATCACACCAATGCATGTATTCAAACATCTTATTAGTAGTTGGCTTTGATTAAAAATAATTTTTATAAAAGTTTTTTCATTTACCTTTTGTTTCTTTAATTTTTAAAGCTTTTGAATTATTATGACAAAGCTAGTTTTTTGAATTTAGAACAATAATTGATTATGTAAAAAAAAAAACTTAAAGTTACTGCAAATATCAAAAGACAAACCTAGTGAAAATAAAGTTTGATAAATTATGGTTTTTAACAATTACTTGAAAATATTTCTACAATTTTTATCTATGCTAAATTAGTTTTAAAAAGGATTTTTTTTTTGTTAGTGTATATATGAACTTGAAAATATTTATATATTTTAGTCTACTTGATGTTGAAATTTTAAAATAAACTCTTAAATAACTGTTTCAACAGAAATAAATTCTCCTCCTACGTTTATTGAGATAATTACCTCAAACATGTTTCATGCAATATTTATAAAGTTTAGTTGTAACATAAAAAAAAAGTTTTATAACAAAATTAAACCAATTTATTTATTTATTTTTTGCCAATTTTTATTTATGAATTGCACATTAAAAATTATCTATCATAAAGAAGACTTTCAAAATTACACAGGGTTTCCTAAAAACCTGGGATCCTGAAAAAACCTGGATTTTGAGATATTGTGAAAAAACCTGGAATTTTGAAAAAAAAATCACTAAAAAAACCCAGGATTTTAAATAACTTTTACATGCTAATTAGTAAAATATTGATTTGACACAAAAAATCTATTGTATAGATACATTTTTTTAGTCTTCATCAATTTTTTATTAAAAACACATTTAAAGAAGCTTTAAGATATGTTTTCAATGTTGTTATACTATTTAACACAGTTTTTTACCTCATACTTAATTACAAACTAAAAATAGACCCTAAAATGTGTAATTTTAAAAACCTGGAGAAAATTTGCCAAAAAAATTGGGCAACCCTGATTTTTACATAACTTATTATCTGTATAAGTTAGATATATCTGAAATTGCAATAAAATTCATATTGTAAGCTCTTGAATTTATGTATTGATTTTAATTATTTTCATAGGCCTTAACATCTAGTCATAGCAACTCTTAGATTATTAAAATAAGCATGTTTTTTTCATAATCAGGGTTGCCCACTCGGTCAGGAAAAGTCAGGAAAAATTTAAAAAATGACAAAAGTCAGGAAAAGTCAGGAAAAAAATGGGGGGTTTTGAAAAAAAGTCAGGAAAAGTCAGGAAATTTGATAAAATTTAAAAAAAGTCAGTTAAATTTACAAAATTCCTTGTTTTCAAAGCCTTTAAATGGTAAAAATTAATTAAAAGTCCTTTAAAGTCAAAAAAAAATTACAAAATTTTCCTAGAAATTTACAAAAATATTTGTTTTTATTTCCAATGCCTTAACCTGGTATAAATTAGTAAAATATCCTTTATAAAACTGCAAAAATTTTCTATTAACTTATTGAACAAGTACCCTACTTGAACAAACATATTTTGTAAGCTTTTTAGTATTGATGATCTGTAGCAAGGACATTTCCATAGTGAAACAGTGATATATACGAAAAAGTTTATCAAGCATAATTTTAGAATCAAAGTGTTTTTTGTTAAGGTAAATAATTGAGTTCTTTATAACTAAGCAGTTATTTTAGTACTTTATGTAACAAGTTAATGTGTATACTTTACATCTTTATAATTTTTTTAAGTTATTTAAATTTATAAATTAAGTTATAAGAGAGGTATATGCCAAGATTAAATTTACTTTATATGTGTATTTTTTGTAGAGTAACTTAAGTTTTTAAGTAAATAAGAGTATATTTATTTGTTACAAATTATATACTAAATGATAAGAGGAAATATTTTATACAACATATATATAGTTTATAGCGAAAGGTGTTTACATGATTTTATCTGCCAATTAATTGCTAATAACAATTTTTTTTTCATTTAAACGGTTTATTGAGCAATGCTTTCAAAATTTAACTAATGTCCTTGTCAAAACATAATTAATACTCACAAAAATTAATTAATCAAACAAAAATACAAGTAAACTAAAGAAGCAATCAATATAAAACTAATCAGACTAATCATAAAAACTAAAATAGATAATTAGAACAAAAATAGACTATTTAAAAATGTAAAGTGTAACTCTAGATCCTTTATCAGGACCTAGTTGGTGGTTAAGTTTAGGTTTAATTTTTTTAATCATAATAGCCTTTACTGCTAGTAAAACATTTCTATTTTTACAAAATTTAGTTATCTCAAAACAATTAAAAATATCATTGTGATTCTGACAGACTCTACATTGTTCTATATTGTGAAAAAACTGCACTATTTGTAGGTTTTGTATGTTCTTTAATTCTGACAAACATTTGTCGCTCCGTTTCTCTAATATATTGGGTATCCAGGTCACCTGGACATTGAAACTTATAAACGATGCATTTATGTAGAGTTTGTTGATCTTTTCTTTCAATGAAAAATAGTTTCCAACTTTAGATGTTCCGAAAGCTACTTTGATATTAATTCCAATTGTTTCCAAATTTTTTGTTATATTTCTGCTCAATTTTTCTGAAACCTTTTTTTATATAAGGAACTGTTAAATACTGTTGTTTAGGAATTTGTGGCTTATCTATTAATTTTTAAAGTTTTTCTATTTCATTGTTTATGAAATTAATCAGATAACCGTTTCTCAAAAGAAGATTCTTTATTCTATTTGTTTCTAGGTTCTGTAGTTCTTCTGACACTAATCTTTTGTTTCTGATGACAATTGTCTAATCAAGTTTTTCTTCCATGATTGCGGGGTACAAGAGTAAAAAATTAATAGAACATCTGTGTTTGATGGTTTCTTGTAAATTGAGGTAGTAAATCTGTTCTCTTCCAGCTTAACACTTATGTCAAAAAAAGGAAGTCTATTTAATATACTTGTTTCCATTGTGAAAACAAGATCTTGATGTAGAGTACTTAATTTTTGATTGAATTTATTTGCCATTTCTTCATTTGAGAGGATAGTAAAAATGTCGTCCTCATATCTCGTGTACATTTTAGGTTGAATTTCATTTAGAAGACCTGTTTCTAATTTGCTAACAAATCAATTGGCCAAAAGGGGGGCCAATGGCGATCCTATAGATAGTCCATCTATTTGTTTGAATACTTGATTATTAAAACAGAAGATGCTCTGTGAGCAAGTTTTCAGTATGTTCTTGAATACCTTTTTTGTTATTTTTGATTTTGTGAATACTGAAAGATTTTCTTTTGAATATACATCGTTTGCTACCATGTTTATCGTTTCCTCGAATGGAACACATGTGTATAGACTTTTTATGTCAAAGTAATATCAACTTTTCTAAATCAGTAAATTCTAAATTAGTATTTTCTAAATCAGTTTTACAAAGTAAAACTTTTCTAAATCAGTTTTACTTATATAAAATTGTTCACTTAGTTTAATAAAATACTACCCAAAATATATAGTTTACTTTTTTATGTCTTTTTTTACAGTTTCTTAAGTATGTTCTTTTTTAATTGATTTTTAATTAAGGATTTAATATTAAATAGTTTGGGTAGTATTTTATTAAACTAAGTGAACACTTATATAAGTAAAATTGATTTAGAAAAGTCAGGAAAATTTTGGTAAAAAGTCAGCAAAAGTCAGGAAATTTTTCTCAGCTTGATGAGTGGCAACCATGCATAACTAGCACATTTTTTTCATCACAAAATATTCAATCTTAAAATAAAGTTTTTCGCAAACAGGATTATAGTAGCTCACTTCTATTATTTAATGTTGTCTTCCTATCAGCTTTCTCTATACTAATTCTCTTTCAAATACAGTTGTTGCAGATTTTATGTAGGTTTTTTACTTCCCTAAGGTGGTGTCAGCTGTAGATACTGTAATTAATTTTATTGTATTTTTAACTTCCTATCTGCATTTAGATCAGGGTCCCCCAAACTCAAATTATAATCTTTGACAGAATCTGAAACACTCTTTACAAGACATCACTTCCTTTACTAATTGACACTTATAATTTAACCCATTAATATTTATTGCCTCCTGATATCGCGCACTTTCTAATCAGTAAGTTAAAAGATAAAAATAGAAGCACCGTAATTTTAGAAAATTCAAAAATAAACCCCACTATTTGCCTCTTTACTAATAATCGACCTCCTTTTGTAAACTGCTATTTAGATAGTTTCTTGTGGTTTTATAAGTTCTCAATAATCATATTTTCTAATATCAGAAAATGATTTAAAATATAACTTATATATATATATGTATATATATATATAAATAAATAAATATATATATATATCAACGCGCAATTGAAAATGACATCAGTAATATCTTTCTGACTAGCTGACTCCACACAAGTCTAGGACATGTATTTGTGATTTCAAAACTGTTTGAGTTAAAAAATCAAAAAATAAGTGATTTTTGAGGTTGAAATTAGTTTTTGCGGGTGTGATAGTTTTTTATTCAAATTATTTTTTAATTCAGATTCTTCTTAATGAAATCTAAGCACATCCAAATCATATCTCCTCTTAAGTCCAGCAAACATCACCCAAGTACTTCCTACCCCTATGTTAAACTTATAATTTATTAAACTTGAATATCAGTTATTTATATAATAAAAACTAGACACAAGTTATGCTTCAAAATTTATTATCATTAATAACATTTCAGAAAGCAAAATACTACTCAAGAAGAAATGGAATTTTTGAAAAGTCATGCTGAATGTGAGTGGTTAATTAGCTATATATTGTTTAATAAATGTTTATATTAATTAGCAAATAGTTTGAGATTTCTATTGAAATTAAAAAACTCTTCTACTTATTTAATCCTAGTTTATTGTTTTGTTATCTCAATTTATTTTTTAAGTCTGAAAACTAGTAAATTTATTTATAAAAGGCAGATCGAAGTTTAATAATTCTAAATTTTTTGAATAAATACCTACTCATTTTTTATTAAGTATGTTTTATGTATTGTAATGTACTATCAGCACTGTAAAAACTAATAACTATATCAATACAGCATCAGACTAAATAAATAAGTTTTTACTTACAACTTAAGGTCATTGTTAAGGGGAAAGAGCTACTGTTTTTTTTATACAAAAACAGCAAACAGTTTTTCTTATTTAAAAAAATTTACCAGTTTAGTTAAAAGTTTTAAATACAAAGATATGGAAAAAATTCTCATTCTTTAATATGGAATCAAGTTGTAAAAAATACCTTACCTTTGCCTTTATCTTTTAATATTAAGTCTTTTTTTTCTTTTTTCATATTTTGTATTATCACCTCAAGGGCATAGGGAAACGGGTCCAACATTTGTTTTGCAAAAATTAACATTATTGACTCTTATTCAAAAGCTTACAGTATACACTATACTGTAGGGTACTTTTTTTGAAACAACAATTTCAATCAGTTTTTGAGATATAACAAGTTTTGTAAAAAAATCCGCTACAACCGTATTGTAATCAAAAATTTTAAGGCCACTTTTCCTGAAACTTTGAAAAATTCACCAAAAATCTATCTTTATTTTTAATTTTTTAAGCTACTGACCTCAAGTTTTTGTGAAATGTTCCTTGCATTATAAGAAAAGTTCCCATTGTAACGATTAAAAGAAATTGAAATTAAAATTTTTATGACCAAAATAAATAAATCAATATTTATACTCGAAAATTAGAAACAAATCTACAATAGGGTTGTTTACTATTAAGTTAAGATTGAACTGACAAAATTGAGAAAGGTTGCCAAAATATGTATGAGAAGACAGGTTTTTAATGAAGTAGTCTCTTTTTGCCTTTTAACTTTGCCACAAGGATCCTATTTAACTCCCGACTTTCGGTAGACTGAAACCGTTTTGTCCTGATTAGGACTCATCAGTAGTCACTACCGTAAACTTGTAGTTATCAATCTACAAATGGTTTATAGATGCAAGCATGAAGCAACTGTTTGCTGGCATTGATAAGTGCTGTGCAGCGTTCAGTACATTGTCCACTAGACGAGATAGCTGGTAGCTTGTATTAGTAAAATCAACAAAACATCGGCGAAAGTCTGCATAGCAGAAGATATCCCATTTTATTTATTTAGCTAACAATTATAAATGTAATTGTACTGGAGATGTTCACTATTTCTGATTTGTAGTTTTTGTGTAAAAACTTGATTTAATAGTTTTGTAAAGAAAAAATTATAACTCAAGTTTTTTTTAGCATATTCAAGTGATAGCGATGTTTCTGCTTCGAAAATTTCGTTCAAACCGCCTCAGCCAATGTGAGCTTTATTGTTATTGTTTATTATAAAAATTGAACTGTGATTTTTCTTAATTAAATTGGTAATAATTTATGGGGTTGCCTAAAAACCTGCAATTTTGGAAAAATCTGGAATTTGGAAATTTGAGAAAAAGTCTGGTATAACCTGCAATTTCAAACAATTTTTACACGTAAAGTAAAGTAATTTAGATAAGATACGAAAAATATATAAAATACAATACTTTTTCCTTTATAATTTAGAATTTTATTTATCATATTTAATGTAACATTAAAGTATTTTTAAATATTTTTATACTTTACAGAACAGTTTTTTACTTAGTTTAATATTTTGTGTTTATAATTTTATAATATAAAAAGACTTAAACTTAAAATTATAGAAATAGTTTTCAAAATAAAACTTTTGGTAAATTTGTATATTTTTAGTAATTTTAAACTACTAAAACGCCTTAAAGTTTTATACAAAAAGTGAAAAAAAAATTTAGTTGCAAAATACTGAAAAAAGTTGTAAATCTTGGAAGTGTTTGAAATAACACAACATCTCGAAAAATGTGTCATAAAATTGGTAGCTATTCTTTATTAATAAAAAAATAAAAATATTTTGTACTTATTTATCAAGTATTTTGTCTTGATCGGTTTTTTACCAACTTTTTTGTAGTCAAATTATCAAAAACTGTCTGATTCTAGTCTTAAACAGACAGACTATATGCACTTAACCATTCATTGTAATCAAGTAATTTGTGAAATGAAATACTGTTCTATACTTTCGATGACAAAAATAAGTTATTAGGTCATCTAAATTACATCATACTAACAAATCAATTCATGTTTATGTAATAAATTTTTTTAAGTATTTATTGATAAATATATATTAGTACAACACTACGGTTTTTATACTAACTCGATATTTATCACTTTTTTATTCCTGTCTTAATAAATATAATAGTAAAAAGTTCTTATGTATCATGTTTAACTAAAAAGTATGTCAAATTTATTATAACATTAACATCCCTAACCAGGAAAAGTTTTTACAGTTTTCTTTATTGTAGCTTGTGTGTTAAGTTGATTTATCAAACTAAAGTAAATAAATTACAGAAAATCACCAGCGTATCAGAAGCTTCCATCTAAAAGTATGTTTGTCTAGTTTTAAAATAAATAAAGTAAAAAAATAAAACAGTCTATGTTGAAAGTATCAGTGATATATTTTACGTTTAATTACTCCTTTTTACAAAATACATTTGTTTATAAAAATCTTTACAAGCATAGTTTTACTTTTTAATGTAGTAGAAACAATTTTGAGCTGTTGTTGCAGATAAAAAAAAAAAACACTATGACTATGTTGTTAAGTTTAAGTAAGAAAATTGAAAAATATTTTACAAAAGTATTTTTGTTCTGAATGATAATTTCAATATGTT
Organism: Thalia democratica; assembly: GCF_965202585.1. Lineage (NCBI taxonomy): Eukaryota > Metazoa > Chordata > Thaliacea > Salpida > Salpidae > Thalia > Thalia democratica. Next base: position 11,481 of record NW_028139636.1, read on the forward strand.
TTATAAAAAAAAATTTTTACCTATGGAGCAGAGTGAAATACCTGTTGCATACTATTTTTTTAATTATAGTTAATAATTTAGCTAAAACAAAACCACTCACTAACTTAATTAATCTTAATTGCTAAGCATGCTTACAAGGTGCACAGAAAAAAGTATATAAAAAATATTAGTTCTTTTTTTAGTTATAAACTAAATATATATTACGTTAAACAAACAGTTCTTAAAGTATATCATTTAACAACTGCACTTCTAAAAGTTTTAATTTCAATCTTACAGTCAAAGCTCCTTCAAATAGTTTAAGTTTATCGCCGATCAGCGACGTTCACTATGAATGGGTTAAATCTCCTAAATGACATTATGTTGATTTATTACAACCAGTGATCTACCGGATTCAGTCAGATTTTAATTTTACCATCAAAAAAAAGCTGGATCAAATTAGTTTGTAAGAGTAAGATTCAAGTTGTTCAGGAGTACATATTTATTGAAACTATGAGTGTATTATTTAGAAAATGATCACTCTGAGTTGATAAAAGTTTCCTCTGAAAAAGACAAGCGCTAAGCGAAAACAAGTAAAACAAGTCAACAGCTTTATACACTTTACTAGTAACAATTGATTAAAAAAAATTAAGCTATTTTACTTGTTGCGCAGTTAGTTGTACAAATGTTTGAGCAAATATAAAAAAGAAAAGTTGCATCTTACTTGCATATGATGTACTTGATTGGACCACTGAAAGCATGTTAATTGATTGATTCGTAGACGTTTTACTTACTTTTTTTTTATGACATGGCAGAACTTTTAAAAATTACTACTAAGTAAATATTTATTTATTTATTTTAATATTTCAAATAATTAAAATTTTAGTATTTAAACAATATATGAAAAAAAACAGAATTTAAACATCATGATATATTTCGCGCTGTCGTTAAAACTAAAACAGCAAATGAACTAATCGAATGTTTAATTATATATAAACAGTACAATAATAAATAAAATTTTATTTCGGAAACAAATCATTTACCTACGTTAATTAAACAAAAAAGTCTTTGATAACATTGATATAAAACGTAATTTACACGAGTAAAAATTAATTTAATCATACAAACCAAACTATATTAAAAAACAAAACTGAATAAGTACAAAACGTATTCTGTAAAGAAATAAAAAAGAATAATTAGATAATTTTTGTCTGCATAATTTAGGCATTTTAATAAGATACAATATGCTTTAGGCAAAACTATGTAATGTTACTAGAAATTTTAATTATCTTAAATCTTACAAAACTGTAAATAAGCAGTATTTGGTTAACATCAAGATTTTTGAAAACTAACCATCATATTTTAAGATGTGTTGAAAAATATTAAGTTTTTGTGATATTTAAAAGGAGAAATCAACTAAAGTTATTGCTACAGAACCTTTTTTTTCATAGCTTAACAGTTGATCAACAATTTAAAATGTGTAAATAGTTATAGTTTAGAAAAATTTAAGATAATTGAAAGTCGACAAGAATAGCACAAAATATTTTAGCTGTTTAACATTAAGTGTTTAAGTATTTATACACTAAATGAAACGTTCGAGGTTAAAAACGTTATTGTTTATGTTTTTGTGTTTTAAAAGTTTAAATTCTATTCAACAGAAAACAACCAACTTGACGCATCAAGTGTGAAAGCTTCAAATTTGACAGGTACAATAAAAATCCATATGTCTTTGTTTTATCGAGTTTTAACAACTGCTAAAAAGTTATATTTTTTTTAGTTGCTTCATATGCCACCAACTCTACGAAACTGGACGATCTTAAAACATCAAAAACATCAAAATTGGTTCAAAAACAAAACGTTGATAGCTTTTTACTACCTTCAGCTAAAGGCGTAAGTTATAACTGATGAGATTTGTTTTAGATAAAGTGTTTTTATTGATAGATAATTAATTTTTAATTGTTTAAAACTTTAATTTGTAATTTATGTTTGCACTATTTTGTTTTATTTTTTATAGGTGACTGTTAAAGTAATAAGTAAAATAACTTTTAATTAAAAGAAAACTGAAGTGAATTTTCATACTTTTTGAAGTGTTTGTACTTAAAAAGTTAATAAAAAAATAGGTTAAAGAAAACTTTGCGGATATTTCTGACCTGAATGCCACAAGAAAAAGTCGCTCCAACTTATCAGTTGACCAGTTGGGAGGTAGCGTTCAAAATGTGTCGACAAAAGAAAAAGAAACTGGCAAACGAAAAAGCTGCACTTGCACCTGTGAAAATGGTCGACTCTGCGTGCCAGACAACTCCGTTCGGAACATCAAAGCGGGCTGCCGAAGTTTTACATAAAGTGCAGGTTTGTATAAATGGTATGCTATTAAAATCCGATCTAGAATTAAAAATAAAGTTTTAGCACAACTATCGATAGTTATAAAAATAATATTTGATATCATCTCAAAAAAAAATTAAGCTTTTTTGCAACGATACAGTTTTGGTAAACTTGGTTCTTAACTGCGTTCTTCTAAAAGGGAGTATAACTTATACGGGACACGTTCAGAATCTACCCGCGTTCAAAATCCACCCAATTTTTAAATTTATTTTCTTTTTTTGTTAATTTATTTCATATATTTTTTGCATTTAAAATTTATTTTTTATTTATCTTTCACTATCACCCCTTACCCTCGATTAGTAGGCGATTCTCAAATTTGACTGGGTGGATTTTGAACGCGGGTAGATTCTGAACGTGTCCCGTATAAGTTTTACTCCTTTTAGAAGAACGCAGTTAAGAACCAAGTTTACCAATAACTGTATCGTTGCAAAAAAGCTTTAATTTTTTTTGAGATGTTATAAAATATTTTTCTTTATAACTATCGACTACTTGCGCTAAAACTTTACTTTTTACTTCCAGTTATATTTGTATTATACCTACTCATTAAAAACTTTACTAAAGAAACATAAACTTTTGTTTGTATTGTATATATAGTTTTACAAATGCAATTCAAGTGAAAAAACAGAACCATTTATCAGAGTTGGCAAATAAACTGGAATCTTGGAAATAAAAATTTAGGAAAAAAAAGTAAAACATTGATAAATTTTGATAAAAACCTGGAAACTTGAATAATATCATAAAAAAGCCTGTAATTTTCAACAAATTTTTTCAGGTAAAGTGATGAAACCAGGTATGAGACAAAAAAATATCACATACAATAATTTTTTTGTGTTAGTTAGAACCTTATTTATCATAATACTCATTTAAAATAGCATTACAGTATGTTTCGAATATTTTTATACTATTTAAGATAGTTTTATCCCATACACAGTTGATTTTATACTAAAAGTACAGTACTTTCAAAGACCTGGAAGAACCTTAAAAAACCTGTAAAATAAAATAAAAAGAACTTTTGGCAATTCTGATTTCAAAGAATAAAAAGTAATCAATTTTTGTCAACTAATTGATAGTGCACTTCATATGTCTGTAAAGATAGTTACTTGGTATTAAATTTCACTTACTATCGATGTCCTAAAGCTAACTAGAAATGCTAAGAACTATTCAATATAAAAACTTTGACGAATTAAAAAAACGCTGCTTAAGTAATAATTTTTTTTAGAAATCGAATACAAGTGAGCCAAGTAAAAAAAAGAGGAGAAAAACGTGGAATGCTCCGAAACTTTCAAACGTCAGTGATGAGGAAAAAGCTGAAGAAATATTTTCCAAGCCAGCTCTTAATTATAGCAAGTCTAAAAAACAAAGTTAGTGTTGCTTTTGTTTGTACTTTTTATGAGAGCTTGACTATTTGAAAAAAGCTACGACATGCAAAATTGCTTGCTAAAAATTCTACGATGGGTAACTTGTATACTATTCCCTGAATTTGTTATGAAGCTCAGGACAGAGTTGTTTTGGACAAGGCTACTGCCAAACAGGTTAATAAACAAATTAAAAGGCAATCCTGTTTTTTAAAATAAAACTAAACAACGTTAAATTATTTAACTTTTTGTTTGGTATGTCTGCAACCAGTCTTGAGGCCGGTTACATAACAATTAGATACGGACAATTGAAGTTCATAAAGAAATGTTAGAGGCCATATCTCAAAAATAGGTAGCTGTCAAATTTGCACGAGCATACAAAATTGCAGGAGGGGAAAAAATTGCACGAGTGCACAAAATTCCACAAAAATACTTTTGCACAAAGACAATTTTGCACAAGGGGATAAAATTGCACGAAGATATTTTTGCACCGAAGACATTTTTGCACGGAGACTTTTTTTTAACCTTACCCTCGGTCAGTAGATTTTTTTTATTAATGTTTTTGCTTTTTAATTTTTTTTAATAGTAATTTTTATTACTTTTTTTTATTTTTTATTTTACTATCACTGTTACCCCTAACCCTAACCCTCGGTCAGTAACTTTTCATTATTATTTTTTAAAAATATTTTTTTTAGTTTTTTTACTTTTGTGCAAAAATGTAACTCGTGCAAAATTCTCTTCGTGCAATTTTGACCTGTTCCCCTCAAAAAGGGGTTATAAATTAAATAAAAATATTAATGCGGTTGCAGATCCAATTAATAAAGTTATGAAAATAGATTAAATAAATAAAAAATTAAATAATTGTTTTTAATAATTGCTAAAAATTACTACATTATAAAACTAAATAATTTTAGCCATATCTCAAAAAATATTAAAAAATTAAAAAAAAATTGTATGTAGGTAATTTAAAAGATTGCAATTTTTAAATTTTATTATTTTTTATTATTAGTTATTTTTAAATTTTTTGAAATACATACACATATATTACATTTGAGATATGGACTCTTGAACATCTTTTTTAAGAGTTTGATTAGTCGTGCGACTACTAAGGCAATAAGGGAGGGGGGGAAATAAATTAATATTTTTTAAAGTTAGTATTATTTTCTACATAATAAACTAAGCTACCAGTTGCTTTAGAAAAAATTCAAAGTTACTTATAAGATATAAAAAAGTTGGCCACTAAACCTGGAATCCAGGAAAAACCTGGAGTTTGACAATTTTAACTAAAGAACCTGGAATTTTAAAAAAATTGAAAAATAACCTAGAAAAACCTGTAGCCTTTAACGTAAATCACTAAAAAACCTAGAAAAACAAGGTGTTTTAAACAATTTTGCATGTTAAGTGGTAAATTTTAAATTTAACACAAAACATCTCTCATATTGATAAAGTTTTTTTCTCATTATCAACAAGTTTTTTTTTTATTAAAAATCTAATTTATAGTAACTTTACAGTATCTTTTTAATTTGGTTTACTATTTAACACAGTTTTTTACCTTAAACTTAGTTTTAAACTAAAAATAGACCCAAAAACGTGTACTTTCAAAAACATGGAAAAAATTTTAAAACTTTGGAGAAAATTTGCCAAAAACCAGTGGCCACCCTGTATAAACAATAAAACATAAAAAGGTTCTCAATGGTAAGCGCAAACTAAAAAGTCGAAAAATAGACTTTTCTACTAAAAATCTGTCTCCTCTCCTAGTTCTCTTAGCAATTGTTTTAGATCTTTCTTGTTTTAATTTTAATAAATTTTGAATAACTTGTATAAAACAGAATTTTAAATTGTTCTTAATTATAAAAAAGTTGTATAAGCAAAAAGAAACTAGAATTTTTAAAACTGAAGTCTAAATTATTTTTTATTTTTCGTTCAAAAGTCTGTTTGCTTCAAGAAAACTAGTTATATCTCTAAAGTTAGTTTAGATTTTTCTGTTCTATAAAAAATGTCTCTTAGTTTAAGCTCTTGGCTTTCTAATAAGAGCCAAAATTAGTTTCTGTAAAAGTTAGGCTCTCCTATGTCCTAAAATATCTTGTTGGTCTTTGGTGACATAAGTGGTATATCAACCATAAGCTAAACTTTATTAAACGGTATATCATCCGTTTAAGAGTCTTTTGTAAGTTTTTGTAGCTTTTTAAATTCATTTAGCGCTTTGTACATTCTACTGTATAAAACAGGGTTTCCCATAGTGGGCCAAGTGGCCTCATTGGGGCCCTAAGCAGCAAAGGGGCTACAGGAGCCATGAGGTCATAATTTGAAACTTACTCTAGATATTCTGGATTTGATGATGAAGAGCAAAAAAGTCTTAGACGTTTTTAATGGTAGTTTTTAAACTAATACTAAATTTTATGGAAAAATTTAGGGAATTTAGGGGGCCATAAGTATTTAGGGAATTTAGGAGGCCATAAGCTGTAAAAGAATGAGCCACAATGCCATAATTTGAAACTTAAATCTGATATTCTAGAGTCAGTGAATTTTGTCGGAGGGGGCAATAGCTTTTTAAAACTTCTTTAAATGGGCCCTTTGAAAATTTTTTAGAAAACCCTAGTTTATAACTTGGCCAGCAGAGTCTGTTTTATATCCGATCTTCTCTTGAAAAGTTGCGTGCAAAGTAAACCTCAACTGTTTTTTTTTGTGTTGGATAGTCGTATGTTTGATAGTTTGTCTTACTTGCGCGCAATTAGCCGGTCAAGGTATTTCTGGCAGTAGTGCAAATTAGAACATGAACGCCACAAACTTATAGTACGGTTGTTTTTCTTCGGAGACTTGCCAGCTCAAATGCTACGAGGTTTCAGCTGCCAAAGATTCCTAAAAAATTTACACACAAAAACTTGTCACCCCAAAACAATTGCCCTTAGTGAGTTTTATGGCATTTTAAATTTTTCTTATTTCAGTTCCTTATTGAGTTTTGAGATAAATTAGACAATTAGAATTACAGTGTGAATGTGGTACAGGCGGTTAATCAATTAAATTTGCTGCTTGGTCTATAACCAATTTATCTCAAAAAAGTTTTCGATCTTTTCAGCGAAAATAGTTTGTAAAATAAGGTACCACCAAAAATGATAATTCGTTGGGAGTCCTTTCATAATGTTTGGTAGTGTACTTTGCAATTAAGTATTATTTTTTCTTGACATTTAATGTTTCATAATTGTTTACATTATGTTTTTACAGAAAGTTTTAAAATTATACCTTCACTCTCAAAACACACTTTATTAAAAAAGTCTTTCAAGCAGCGTGGCATTTTAAAACAGTTGTAGTTGTCTATTATAATATACTCTTTAAAAGCAAAAATGAGGTAAAATATCAATAATAAAGCACTACTAATTGTTAATCATTGAATTAAGAACCTAAATGTAAGTTTAAACAACAAAATCATTAAAAAAATTGTTAAAAATGAAGAGCGCTTATGTGCTTACGGGCTACCAGAGATGGATACATATGGGTAAAGTAGATAAATTATCTTAATATTAAAATGATAATGAGATATATTTTATTAGCACATAACAAAGCAAATGAAAAAGATTTAATGAACGGCAAGCTAGACTGAAAATGATAACAAAAAACTTAACACAAATGAACGATAAGATAACTTGTTGTAATAATTCATGGAAATTAAAAAAACGAATCGGCTACATTTTATACTTTAAACAAAATGACTTACGCATAACAAACATTCTACACCAGGGTTTCCAATTTTTTTTATTTCAAATTGCTTCGTTTGAAGAAACTAAAAAGGCTTTTGCCTCCTCCAACAAGACTACCATTTAAAACACCTAAGACTTTTTTTTACTCTTCAAATGCACTCAAGAATATCTAGTTTAAGTTTCAAAATTTTAAAATTGCCCCTTACCCCCCCCCCCCTTTTGCCCCTTTACTAATTATTGCCCCCCAACTTACTAAAATCGCCCCCCAGGGGGCGGTACCGCCCACTTTGGGAAACCCTGTTCTGCACGCTATTTTGCTAAATTGCAAGAAAGCGCTGTTTCATAAGCATTGCAAATAATGTAACTTCTTTAAAAAAACAGTTTTTGTTTATTTTTACAACGATTCGGTAAGAAAAACTTCAGAGCGCTTTTTCCTTACTCTATTGTTTTTAGCCTACTTGCGTATCTTTCAAATTTGTACAAATATTGTTGCAGCACAAAAGTTTTTAGCAGACGAGCACACATCATTACGGAGGTTATTGCTTTGCGATCCGTAGCTTACCTACTTATGTATTGAAACAAAACTGTAAATCAACAGAATACCATATTTAAAAAAAAAATTAGCCGATAATATTGTAATGCTTAACTTTATTTAATTCATAAACAAACACTTTTTATGTTATATTTAATTATGTTTTTTATAGTTAACTCGATAATTTTATTTAGAATATTATCAAACAAGTTTTTATCTTATAATAGAATAAAATTTTTACTTATTTATATAAACAAATTTTTGTAGATCATTAGACTAGTAGAGTAAAGTATGCTCAGCATAAAATACATTTTATTTAATTGTTATTACTCAAGCAATTTGAATTAATTTGTATTAATTTTGTAATTAATTTCTGAGTAAATTGTTTTTTAAGTTTATGTATAACCTAATTATTGAGTTTTTTTAAATAAAAGTTTGAGTAAATATTTGAAATCAACTCTCTTATGGTCAATATTTTCACAGTGATCAGTCAAAAAAACTTGTTAGAACTCCGGTATCAAGTGTTCAGAATGTAAAAGAGCAAAAAGATGATGATTGTACTGACAAAAATGTGAGTTTGTAGTTAAAGTTATTACCAGTACCTTGTAAACTTTTTATTGTAAATTACATAATTCTAAATACAAACTGTAGTAAAGTTTTAGTAATTTCGAAATTAAATTAGCAGTTTATAACCACAATTGTGCTTTTGTTATGCGAATATTTCAAGTTTTAAAGATTAGGTTAAATTTTGATTATTTAGCTAAAAATTGTGTTTAACATATAGTTAAAAAAAAATTAGAACTTTTATCGAAGATCTTTGCATGAGTTAATGTAAATTTTTACCTTTTTGCTTTTTTATTTATACCTTTTAATATTTTTTTTTTAATATTTAAACTCTATAATCAAATAAACACACTTATATTTAACTTTTTATTTTAAACTTTATCTATGCCTCTATGATTTTACAATATTTTGATAGATTTCTTATTTTTAGAAGCTTAATATATGCTTAGTAACAAAAATTGTATGCAAAAGTTTTTATAATTTTTTTTTCTCTAAAAAGTTGAGATTATTTAGGAGTTTTCCACCGTTATATTTTTAAATTATTTTTTAGTTCATGTGAAATTTTTACTTTTACTAACGGAATAGTTCTTAAATAGTTTTTAATTAAAACTCCATAAAAAGTAGATATGGTTGTTGATAAAAGTTCATTAGTATCAGATAAATTTGTAAGAAAGTTCTAAACTTGTCTATTTTTTTACAACCTTTAGATGTTCTGTAATGCAGCTGCAACATATTAAAAAAAGCTGTTCACGCATATTTTCCAGTTAAAAACTTTATGTTTATCTTTAATACTTTAAAAAAAAGTAAAGTTTTTTAATTTGTAGGACTCAAAAAGGTGTTGAAATTTTAGTTTTTGATTTATAAATGCTAATAGATGTGACTTTTGTTCAAAGGATGTTGAATAAAATATAAGTTTCGAAATTTTCTCGCTCATTTTACTTTTAAAACTTTTATAAACTGTTGCTAGTAATTTCAAGTATCAATTTAAATTTATTTTGATATGTTTTTTGTCAGGTGTATGCATTTTCTCCCGATGCTTTATCGCCAACCGTGAGACTTTCGAGTTGCTCAAAAAACATGATCGTCGATGAAGAGTCTTTCAGACAAAAAAAATCTTGCAACAGTTCAACTCTTTGCTTACCTTCGAACGTTTCTCCATCTCAAAAAGTTGAAAGATGGCTGGAAAAAACCGCATTTGAAAACGCGGTTATTTTTTTTACTTTGCCAATAGTTTAATTTTGTTGTTTTCTGTACGGCTTGAAGATAACTTTCAAAAGCAAGCGTATTTTGTTAATAATATTTCACTCAATTTAAATTGGAATCTGATAAAGGAATACAATTTTATCAAGCTCCCATGATTAGAAAACGCCGTTAAAACCATAAGGGGGTCCATTTTTTTTTACAAAAATTAACTTTGGCTTTTATATGAAAGCTTAAAGTACAAACTACAAGCCAGTTTTTATAGAATTCAAAAAAGTCATTTTTGAGATTTTCAATTTTTTGTAAAAATTCTCGATATAAACGTTTGGACCGCAAATATTTTGGGGTCAATTTTCTCGGAAATTTAAAAATTCACTAAAAATCTATCTTCTTCTTCATTTTTCAAGCAATCTTCTTCAAATTTTCAGGAAACGTTCCTTATAATAAAAGGAAAAATCGTTACTTTAGAATTTTAGTAATTTTAAAAGATAAAAGTTTTAAAGTGTTTTTTTTCAATAAAATTATATTTTTACAATTTTTTTTAATTCCAAAGTAACGTTTTTTTGTTTTGGTATAAAGATTAGGCTGAAAGTTTGAAGAAGATTGCTTAAAAAATGTAGGAGGAGATAGATTTTAAATGAAGTAGTCTTTTTTCGCTGTTTAAGTTTTCCCTTCCCATAGGGAACCTATTATAAGGCCCGACTTTGACTGGTCATATCCAAAAAAATAATTCGAATTTTTTTAAACGATAAAAAGCATCTTGAAGCTTAGAAAAAACTCTATAAAATCAGATCAACTTGTAAAAAACATGGTTCACCCCCCTGTGGCCTTAACAAAAAAATACTTGTACAAAAAACGAACATTAGTGCGACACAAACTAAGTTGGTACGCGATAACAACAATTCAAAATCACCACCTGCCTGTAAATCAGGGTTTCCCAAACTTATTTTTAAAATGGCCCCCTTTAAAGAAATTAAAAAAGCTATGGCCCCTTTCCAACAAGACTACTCAAAAAACTAACATTTTAAAAACACATAAAACCTTTTTTTGTGCTCTTCATCTGCAACTCAAGAATATCTAGTGTAAGTTATAAGTTATGACCTCATTGTGGCTCCTTTACTGCTTGGTCCACTTTGGTAAACCATGCCTGCAAATTAATATATAACCGACGGGTTAGAAATGGTAGTAAACCTTGTTATTGCACTTTAAACCTTGATTATAGACACAGTTTTTTCAACTACTAGCTTATTATTAAATTGTATGTTGCATTTTTGCGTCGGTTGCTCTTGTAGAAATGGCAGTGGAAAAGCTTGGTCGTAAATGATCGTAACATTTTTGATATAAACGAGATAATATTGGGTCTTTCTATGGTCAATATTAGCAGCAATGGATCAAATAACTTACCACAATTAAGTTTCTATGTAGCTATTTTCTTTTTTAATTATTTCTTTAGTGTTGTAAGTTTTTACAAATGAAAATAGAAAGCATAAAAGAGTTTTGCATTTCTTGATGGCAGTATGGTTTATCTCCACACCAGGTCCAATGACAATATGTTTGAGAGTTTACATATACTTAACATTTATTTAAAGTTTACAATGTTGTTATGATATAAACATGAATTAATAACCTAATTATGCTATTTGTACATTTTGTTTATTTAATTGTATTAAAAGTTGCTTCTGCGATTTATTGAATATTTTTGTTTCTAACTACTGAAAAAATGCTGTTCTATATAGTCATCTAAATACCTTTGTAGTTTTTTTGCTTAATACTAATTAATATTTTTGTGTGAATTTTGTTTTTTATTACATAAAAGCTTAATGTCTATTGCTACTCAAATTAAGATGCTAATAGTAAATATACATATTAGAACGTTTTAAAACAACTTGAAAAACCTAAATAAAGTTAAAATAAATAAAAAATTATTACAGCTTGACATCAATATCACTGGCGATGGTACCAATGGTTAGTTTGAACTTTTATTTATAAACTATTTATAAGAAAATAATATTGAAAATAAATTTAGTTGAAAAAACAACACCTTTAATTTTTAATGATAAAAGTTTAAAGAAAGTTTTAAACGAGTAAGTTTAACATCAATTTAAATTATTTATATTTATTTCATTTGAGAAAGTAAGATTTTTTTTCTTAAAATTGAATTTTTGTTTAGAGAGATGTTAGATTTTTATTTAACCGATAATATTAAGCTGTATGCTTGTAAGAGTTTTACTAAAATACGTTTAATTATTACTTTAAAACTGTTTAGCCAGTAATTTTATATTATTTGTTTAATAATACAGAGTACAAGTTTTCTTTTTTTATACTGTTTAAAAAAATTCATGTTTTTATTTCTTAAGTAAACTTTTGTAAACTTTACTTAAGTATTTCATTTGTTTTGAAATATTTTTATTTCTTGATAAATTTGAGTTTTAGGAGAAAGAATATAATCAAAACAATAAGTATACACTTAAAGCCTATACTTTTGTATTGAATTCTAAACAATAAAGATTTTTGGTTAATCTTTTCACAACATTAACTTTTTTTTCTTGTTTAACTAAACACGTCATCGAGAATGAAAAAATATAAAGATGATTTAATATGAAATTAGGTGTTGGTAATTAGTTAAGTTAACAGTTAATTCTGACTGGTACAAATAAATTAATTAACCAACAATCTCCAGTCGCTTACATTAACATAGTTTACTTGTTTTGAACGTGATCACGTGTTCTTTTTTAAATTTTTTATTGTTTTGATCTAATAAATAATTTAAAAAAGAACACGTGATCACGTTCAAAACAAACTACGTCAAAGTAAGCGACTGGAGATTGTTGGCTAATTAATTTATTTGTACCAGTCAGAATTAACTGTTAACTTAACTAATTACCAACACCTAATTTGGTCATCGTCAACAAAGTTTAGATGTTCGCGCCATCAACAACAAATGAAGAAGTTCACACGACCAACAACAACATCCGAGACAACCTACGACCGGTTTCGTCCTTATTAGGACTCATCAGGCAGGCATAGCCGCGAGAAACCGCTGTTGTGATCTTACCAAGCGGGCTTAAGTACAAAGTTTTGAAGCGACCGTTTGTGAGTAAAGTTGAAGAATTGACACAGCTAAATCATTCACAGCCCAACGTTTCAGACATTGTCAGGTGATTGTCAGACATTTTGATCAAACTGACCAAACGAGCACAGACTATAATCTTTCAATAAGCTGACAATGTCTGAAACGTTGGGCTGTGAATGATTGAACTGTATCAATTTTTCAACTTTACTTAAAACGGTCGCTTCAAACTTTGTACTTAAGCCCGCTTGGTAAGATCACAACAGCGGTTTCTCGCGGCTATGCCTGCCTGATGAGTCCTAATAAGGACGAAACCGGTCGTAGGTTGTCTCGGATGTTGTTGTTGATGGTCGTATAAAATTCATTATTTTTATTTAATTACTTGATGCTATTTTAGTGCACTTTGTACAAATCAGGAGACAATTTGAGTAATGTGTTTATTATAAAAAAGAGCCACAAAACCTCGTTATAAAAAATCTGTTTCAAAAGTCTAAGTTGCTTGTACAAAACTTTGAATAAATAAAACTTAATAACAATTGAAGTTTAAGTGAAAAATACGTGAAAACTTTAACCAATGTTAACTAAAAATATTCAAAGGGCTCTAAAACAATTAAATACAGTTTAAATAGCACATCTTATGTTTACACCACAAACATACAAATAATGTACAATAAATTTTTACAAAAAAGGTCTAATTATAACTTTAAGCAACGTCTTAATACCATATTATAATTATAATACAAGTCTATATTTTTGTTATATTTTTAATCCAACTACATTAGTATTTCACGCCTCATTCCAATTGACTAATTTTGTGACACTCAACATTCAATATTTAACAGGGTTGCTACTTTACCTGGAAACCTGAAAAAACCTGGATTTCGACAATTTAAGCAAAAAAAAAAAACTGGAAAACCTGGATTTTAACTATATTAACATTTTAAGTAGTAAAGTTTCAAAATGAATCAGAAAATCTATCATAAAGATAAAAAAAATTGTCATCATCAAACATTTTTTTATTAAAAAAACTTTTAAAGTAGCTTTACAGCATCCTTTCAATGTTTTTATACTAGTTAAAACAGTTTTCTGCTTTAAAATTTACTTTAAACTAAAAACACACCCAAAAATGTGTACTTTTAAAAACCTTAAAATATTTGAAAAAAAAACGAGAGTGGCAACCCTGTAATATTCAGCATTCAAACAATGGAATAGCATATGAAAGACGCTTTTAATTATATTTAAATCGTTTTCTACAACTTTAAGTTTTTTAGAAAAAGCTCAGTTTGAAGATGATGGAGACGGAGAAATTGTTGACGATTATGACGTAGACGATTACGCGGAGTCTCAAAGTGATGAGGAACCTGTTTTTGAGGAAGGCCAAAGTGAAGAGTCTGTTTTTGTTGACGTTGCATTTTTTAGATCTAAAAATTGTGTTTTGGTTACTGATGAATACTAAAAGTAAGATTAAAAAGAAATAATTTAATAAAAAACTATTGCAAAAGTAACTCAACACACACTTAGTTTTTAAAGGTAGTAACTTGAACTGGTTAAAATTTCAAAATTTGATATAAAATTGTAGGTTTAAATATTAAAAATTTTTATATATAAAAAAGTGTAATGAAAAATCAATTATCATTAATGAAAATATAATTGTGGGACATTACTTAATTGGTTTTATACTAAATCGAATATTCCTTTTATGTGATAAATACTTATGGGCCTGGTTTATAACTAGTGATAATGTTCTGTCTAGTTCCAAAACTACCAACCAACTAGTACTTTGTTACTAGATTCACTTTTAAAACCAATTCTAATAATTAACTTATTTGAAATTAACAATTGAGTTAAACTAATACTCTGAGATTAATGAACACTTTTAAGTTTATACGATAAGCTTGCAAGCTTGAAAAATCAAACTACATTAACCAATGCAAAAATATGTTATTATTTAACGTTTAAATAATTATAAACTATATTAACGATGTTTACAATTGAGCGCCGTAACTTTGGCTTGGGTTGTAGCGAAAATATTAAAATAACGAAAGCTGGAGTCGGTCTTGTTGAAGTTTTAAATTCGAAAGCTTTTTTTTTTTTGCTCAAAAAACATTCCTTCGAACAGACTCGGAAGAAAAATCGGTCAAAGAAGAATTTCAGACGAGCAATCGTCCGGTAGTACCCCCAAGTTTCATGAAAAGTAAAATTTTGTTGATAGCTTGGTTTTTTAATTTTCACTAAACACTTTTTGTATGAGTTGTTTGATACGGAGTGTATGGCTTAAAAATGTAATGAACATATGAAATTATAATAACATTTTCGATAAACTGATATTCAGCGAGTTTCTTTCAGGGTTCGTGCGCGTCAGGCTAAATCAGGCTAAGTCAGGCTAAATCAGTTTTTTTGAAAAAGTTTGAAAAACGTCAGGCTAAATCAGTTTTTTTATTTAAAAATTTGAGAATCTCAGTTTTTCTCAGTTCAAATGCTTGAAAATTTTTGATAAAAAAAATTAAGAATTCTTTTTAAGATCAAATTGAAATGTAAATTTTTTTCTAAATAAAGATTTAGTTACTAAAGAATAAATCCTTAACACTTTTTGTTGAAACTCTAAAAAAATTTTAAAAATCTTCATTATTTTGTTTTGAGCAGATTATTTACGTCATAATTATAAAAATTCATAAAACAAATACAGCTTGCTTTATACCAAATACTTTTTAGATTAAATCTCTTAGCAGTTTATTCATATATTTTACTGTTTGTTTAAAGTTACTAGAGATATTCACAACACTAAAACTTGGCTCTAAGATATAAGTACTAAGTTTTGTGGGAGTACAAATTTTAGGTACAATTCATTTTTCTTTACAAAAACAAAACATTAAAGGTTTTTTTTTTAAATTTTAGTGTTAGTTTTTTAAATCTTATACGACGTCAACAATCACTGTATTTATTTAGATTTTACGATTTATAATTATGTATCAACTTTAAGTATTAGTCAAAATACTATAGCAAACATTTTTTACTTATTTTAATACTCTTGTAAGCATATTTCATTTTAAATTTTAATAACACACGACAATGCACGTCGTTTTATTATAAATCTTCTGGTTATAATGTTTTTACTTATTGCTTAATTAAATTGAACAATTGCGTTTAGTAATATATATTAATTTTTTCCACTAATAATAGATTAGATATAACACTTATTTTAAAACTTACCACTGAATTTGTTATGTTAAGGGCATAGGGGAGTCAATCACCTTTTTCACAATTTAGTCTTATTTTATTGAGTTGTAACTAAGCTATGAGTTGATTTTTGCAGTTTTTAAAATTTTTTAATTTTTGAGTTAAAGCTGGTTGAAGTTGGAGACTACAATAGTACTAATCAAGACTCCCCAATACCAAAAATGACTTCTAAAGGGGATTTTCCTTACTTTGAAAAATGTCAGGCTAAATTGGTCTCAGTCAGGCTAAATGAAAACAATTTCGCGCACGAACCCTGTTCTTTTCTAAATACTAATATTAATCTTTTTAATAATTTATAATACGCTACATATAAATTGCTCGACTGAGTAGTATTTATTGTAGCTGGGTTTTACGCATTTACATGTTTGAAGGTAAATCAATACAATTAATTTTTTTTCAGTGACGAAGACATCAATGGTGATGCGAATTTCAAAGATGATGGGAGCTTGCTAAAACCAGCAGGCAATGTGGCAGAAACTAATGAAAATGTAGCAGAAACAAACGATTGTGTTGCAGAAGTTAACGAGAGTG
This sequence comes from Thalia democratica, assembly GCF_965202585.1. Taxonomy (NCBI): domain Eukaryota; kingdom Metazoa; phylum Chordata; class Thaliacea; order Salpida; family Salpidae; genus Thalia; species Thalia democratica. The sequence goes on from NW_028139636.1 coordinate 28,023, forward strand.
TAGCAGATGTTAATGAAGTTGCGGCAGAAGTTGCTGAGACAGTAGAAAAAATTAATAAGAATGCAGCAGAAAATTATGATGAGCACACTGATGGTATAAACTCTAACAGTACTATGCTTCACAAGAATACAACTAAAGAACAATCCTACTCTGAACAACCCACAATTTCGAAGAGTGTCAAATTAAAAAGTAAAAACAAATCTAGAGAAAAAATGAAGTCAGTAGTTGTTTATTTTTTTTGTTTTTAGTTTGTATTAATGTAGTATTCATAAGTTTTTTGAGTTTAAAGTAAAATATTAAGACAGTGATGCCAAATTGCTTTAAACAGGAAATGTAATCTTTTTAAAAACCTATATTTATAAATATTTCGAAAAATAAAATTTTATTGTAGCCCAAAATTAAACCATTAAAGTTTTTCAAACTAAACATAAAAAATATTTTTCGAACAAAATTTATCAGACTTATAGTGGTAGCTTTTACTGTAAAAAGTTTAATTTTTTATTTGTTCATAAATTTTTTTTCATTTTTCTGGCTCTAAGTTGAAAGCTACCCACTTAAATTGGCTTTTTTAATATCCACCTTAATCAGGGCATTTCAAACTGAAATTAAAAATTTGAGTACATTTTGCAAGTAAAAAATAAATATGAAGTCATGTATTAAACTCATAGTTAAATTTCTTCAACAAAACTTGTATTAAAACTTTAAAAATGAGTTTAATATTTCTATATTAAGGTTTTTTTTTGTATTTTATGCTAAAGATATCTAAATTTGATTTTAGCATAAATGTTTCAAAATGTGTCTAGTAGCATAACTTCAGATATCGACGGAATTAAAAAAAGTGCTTTAAAGCTTTAATTTCATAACAATCTTGGCTTTTTGACCGCTGTTTTTTTAAATACCAGCTTGCAGGCCGTGAATTATATAACTGTTTAAATAGTAACGTGTTCACAACTTACAAGTTCATTAATATTCAATGTAAAATTGTATGAAACCAATAGGTTCAAGAGTAAAAGAAAAGCTGTTGAAAGGTCACCAAAGAAAAGAAGTAAAAGGTTGAAATTATATGTTGTTATAACTTGTTTAAAGATAAGTAGTCTTTGTCTAACTAGTTAAATCACTTTTTACCACAAGTTTAAAACTGTTTGGAAGTTAAAAATTTGCAAAAGTCATAATAGATCACAAGCTCATAGTTTAAAGTTTGCTTTTACATTTATAATAAATTTACAGTTTTATATTTTTTTTTAATAACAAAGATTAATATCTAAGTCAGTTTGATTTTAGTTCAAGTATATAAATCTAGTTATGCTATAGCAGGGTTGCCAAAAAACCTGGAGTTTGAAAACAACGTGGAATTTTAAACAACTTTTTTTACATGTAAAACAATGAAGTGTTAGATACGAAAAATCTATCGTATAGAACATTTTTTTACCGTTTATAGTTTTTTTACTATAAGAAACTTTCAAAGTAGCATTACAGTATCTTTGAATTATTTTTTATGTTATTTAAAACTGTTTTTTACCTTAAATTTATTTTTTTCCTAAAAGTCAACAAAAAACCTTGTATTTTTCAAAACCTGGAAAAAATTCAGAAAGTCTCGACAAAAAATCAAAAAGCCTTTAGCAACCCTATAAAAAGTTAAAAAAATCTTTGTATTTTTAAAATTATTAATTATCAATTTACTGGTAACTTTGTCAGAATGGAAAATTTACTATTTTTACTTGTTTACTAATTTTCTAGACGGAAACGAAAAAAGAATTTAGAGGAGTTCAAGCCAGCTTCAATAGGTTTGTTACAAAAAAAAAGCAATAATTTGCTGACCTATTTAATTTTTTCGTAAACAAAATACTTTTAAGACAGTTTCGATTTCTTAGTTATTTTATTTTTTCAACGTAAATTATGATTAATACTTTAATGAAGTTTATTTAGTTGCCATTCTTTATAAAAATAAAATAAACTACATAAAGCTATATTAGCAATTTTTGTCTAACTTAATTTGTTTTAAATTTCATTTATTGAAATTATACATAAACTTTTTTTGAACATTTTAATTTTTACTTAGTTAACTTAGTTGAAATTTTTAAATAATTTAACTGCTAAATTTTCCTATGAATTTTAAATTAAAGACCTAAAATTAAAAGCATGTTTTTGTATAGTTTAAAAATTTTGCGATTGCTTATTAAATGTTAGTAATTTTTATTCAAATTTTCAAAATGCTTGATGGGTCTGCCGAACCTTGCTTAAGTTTCAAAAATGTGCTCTCGTAAAATTATTTCGCGGAAAGCATAACCAGTAATCTGTAAATTAGAACGACTGATAAAAACAAATTTCGTTTCAGTGCCCTCAGAAGACGTGACCCCATACGGCGTGAGAAGGTCTGGTCGCAAAAAGTTCACCCAGCCAATTTGCCGGTGGAAGGGTGAAGAGAAAATTTTCGAGTGAGCGCTGTGAATATGACTTATGTATGGTAGGATGCGAAAAAAATAATTAAACTGTTCGTGTATGCGGCCTAATTTTGATTTAAGTATTAGTTTTTTGGGTTAAGTTTACAAACATTGATAAAATAGGAGGTATTAAGCAGAACAAAATGAAAGTTTGATACTCAATTTGGTTGCAAATTTTTAAAGAACTGAACTAGATAAAACAGGTGAGACCAATTCGCTAAAAGAGAAACGAATAGCAAAATATTTGTACACGTAATCAAAAATTATTTTCTAGCGAAACTAAATCAAACTAAACTTAATGCGAAATTAAGAAGCATACATGTACAGTTTAAAACATTTTTCTAGTATTTTTTTCACACTCTGCTAAATATTTTTTAACCATTTGTTAAAAGAAATTTGTTCAAAAGGTATAAATTCTTAAATTAACAGCAAAACGAAACACAGCGTATATTCCATCTGATTTAACTGCACTAAAAAATTTTTAACATCAAAACTACAACGTTATACTGTCATCAATATTTGTAAAATTCTATTTTTGATAAAAAACGTTTTCTGAGGGTCATACGCAATAGCATATGGGAAACATATCTAAAAAACAATGTTTTGCTATAATGACTAAAACAAAATATACTTGGTATTTATTTTGACTACAAAATACAGTCGTTCTAGGAGTCACTTAAAAAATATTTTTGTTAAGTTTAGTTATTTGTTAATTAGAGTAAGCTGGAGAAAGTAGGCATTTTATCAAATTTTGATTTATTCTTGTTTCGATTGATTTTTACTTCTGTGTAATTGTGTACTACTAGTTAGTATATTGAAACGTAATCACTAAAGTATTTTTAAACTGAAACAGTTTTATCCCCTAAAATAAAACTTGCCTTTAAATTTTTATTTATTTATATTATCAATATGGTTGCTTATTGTTTTTCAAACTAAGAAATATTGTATGTAGTTAAAAAAACGCTTATATAATTTTACCCTATGTCATTACAAACACGATTTATACCAATTTCAAATGTCTTATTTGCATAAAAACAACAAAAATTCATAGATTTTATTTTTAATTAATAGATTTTATTCAAACACAGTTGTTAAATTAAATTTTTAACAAAAAAAAATTATATTTTTTCAGCTCAAATGGTTCACTTATAGGACTGAAAACGCTTGATGAAGCAACAAGTTTCAACACTTACAAAATTGGTAAGACTGAACATTGTTGTTATTTTCATTTAGTCACGTTAAAAGTTTTAAATGCTTTCACCCTCTATCTTTTTTTATCTAATAGTTAGTGTACTAATTAAGTCATAATAAGTATATAAAAAACAAGTTTCAACTGTGATTTCATAATCTTTTCGTAGATGAAAAGAATTAACTTTCCTAATTTTTATTTTAACATTAGTTAGTATGTTGAAATTATCTTTTTAACTAATAAACTAATAGCTATATTCTATTAGCTGTTAAAAAACATTTTGGTATTATGAAATATAGAGCCTTGGGTTAATAAAACAAAATGTCTTGGTCTTTGATAAACTTCGTGTAACAATGAAGAGTTAAATCTTTTTTTTTAATTTTCATCAGTCAATAAAAGTATAAGTTGCAAAAGACCTACGTATCGTGTCAAACTACAAACAGGAAATAATAGTTTAAAATGAATATTGCAGACCTTTTCTAAATTAAATTATAGTTCAAAACTATATCAGTAAAATTTTTAAACTGGAAAATTAATGGAACAAAAGTTGTTAGTCTTAAGTTGAATGCTTTCTTTAGTACTTCTTTATGATTTCTGATATTGAAAAAAAGATTTATTTAATTATAACATGTTTTGAGTGTTTTAATTTTGTAGCAGCTTCGCAGTAAGCCCAAACCGCGTTGGAAATAGGGAGTGAATGTTACTAATAAATCAATATTTGTAGGTCTTTACAAATTTTTGAAATTAACTAAGTCTGAGGTTAAATTCTCAAAACAAAATTAAAAAAAACAAAATAAAAGTTATTGGACTTTGAGTAGTAGCTTTTATAAATCGTTTTTGCTTCATGCGTTTTTTGTTATAAATATATTATTTTTCCTAAAAATGAAATAAAGGCAAATTAAACTTATATTTTAATAAATTTCACTTTTCAACATCTTCTTGATGTTAGTAGAAACTAATTATAAAGTTTTTATAGTAAAATTGAATTCTTCATACTAAAAATTTTAAACTAAAAGTTTCAAAAATAGATTCTATAAATTGTTTTCAGAATTTCGTTGGCTTATTCTTTCTAGCATGCTTCTAATTAAAAAAATGGTATAAAAGGAGCATGTTTTTTAAATCTACTTTATCTGAGGATTTCAAAAATATATTCATATATATGCTCCACCTACACCAGAAACCTGTTATTTGAGTAGAATAAAAAAAAAAACATTAAAAAAATTAATAAATAAAGTATGATAAAATTAAATAATTTTATAAATATTTGACAAAGTCTGAATTTTTTCGACTCGAAATAATAAACAGAATAGTTAACTCGCACTTGTTTTACTGTTCAAACAATCTCGTTGCTCAGTAAGTTGTGCATTTTTTTCCAGTCAACCCAAACAAGCGTACAAGTAAAGTCATCAAAGTTTAATTTAAGCAAATGCTCTTCAAGTTACCTCGCGCTAAATGGCATAATTTCTTTTGTGAATTTCATAACATTTTTATAAAGCCTTTTTTATGTTGTTTTTCATTGTAATATTAAACCTTTATTTTTAGATTTTTTTTTATGTTTGGGTAAAGTGGGTTAGGGAGGAGGGTATGTATATATAATATAATATAAAAAACGCTTTATAAAAGTTTTGCTGACTCATAAAACATGCGAATGAATTTCATGGTTTTCAAGCTGCTCGAAAAAAGTAGTGGAAATCTGAAGCCACCTTCTATCCTGGCAACAATTACAACCATCACCGCTGTTTAGTAGGTGTCAATAAATTTTAAAGCTACTAAATAATAGTGATGTACCGGACTCACTATCCGGGTCCGGATCCGGCCGGATATTGCCATTTTTGTCTGATATAATTTGAAAAAAAAGTCCGGATCCGGGTCCGGTACATCACTACTAAATAATGAAATTCACGTTAAAAACAGCAAACAAGATGTTACTTCTTTAGTTTTGTTATGAAAAAATTACAGAGAAATATTTTACAGTATACTTCAATAAAAACGATCGCCCGAACAACTTGAATGGAGAAAATGAAAATGTTATCATGGAAAATTTACACGGTGGTAAAAATGAAAGCTTCGATACTCCAAAAACAAAGTCAATTGCAAAAAATAAAACAAAAAGTTTGTTTGTATTTTGTTACTAGTTTTCAAAATGAAAACAATTAAACTAAAAAGTAGTTTAGGAGTTAGTTTTTATATATTTGTTTTGATAAAGCTGTAATATAGTTTGAAGTATTTGACATTATATAAAATTTATATTCTTGTAAATTTGTTTTAAGTTGTTTTGAAAGTCGCGCTTACTTTTTGACTATAGTACAAACAAGTATGTTTTATCTTTTTATCTCGATTAAAAGTTTTCATGGTTTCTTATAAACAAAAAGCTCATGAAAAAACAAATACCGAAGAAGTAACTAAACTAAATAAAGTAAACGAAGTTAGATAAAAAGAAAACAATGTAAGAGATTATTCTGGTATTTGTTATGGTTTGTTTAGTTGAAGCGTCGCGTAAAACTGAAAAATCATGCTTACTTTACAATAGAATTTAGAATTAGCATCCTAAACTCCTACTTAGAATTTTTTTTTTTTTTCAGCTTCAAAACATACAAAGAATGAAGATTCCGGATCACAAGCAAACACAGAAAAAGCAGATAAAGCAAAAGGGAAAACAGTAGCAAAAGCTAAATTAAGCGGCCAAAAAACCACAGACAATATAGGTTAATTTTCAATGAATATTTAAACGTATTTCAGAGTTATTTAGTAAGCAATGTATTGCTTTATAATACGTTAGATGACCATGTGATTTACTCCAAAAATCAAAGTTTTAAAGTAAGTTTAACATGGCTATTTGTAAGGGCATGTGATGTTAATGGGATTTTTTTTTATAAAATTTAATATTGACTTATATCGGAAATTCTTCAGTATAAAATTCATGCCAGTATAAAAAGAAATAAATGACTTTTTTAGGTGTAGTGTTTTTTTCACAATCAATTTTTATGTAAACAATATTTGAAAGGTCACTAATGTTATGAAGTGATCTGAAATCCTCATTAACAAAAAAGTAACATTAATAATAAAAACTCTATTAATTCAATTTGTTAAAGGATGTAGTGTTATTGAACTGTTGAAATAATTAGTTTAATTTCAAAAACAAACTTCTAGTTTTATTTTATATCCTAAATATTTTTAGTAAAGGATTGTTTGAATAACTAAATAAAACAAATTTTAGCACTGTTTTTTAACTGACTACTGTACTTATGTAATTCGCTGATGTTTTTTTAACTGTTTTCTAGTTTTTTAGTAAGTTTTACAGTTTTTCAATAGCTTATTAAGGATACTAATAAGCATTTGCACCAACTTATCTTGTAAAAAGCAAACTATTTATTTTAATAATAATGTAGTATTTTTGGTACTTAATTTAATGTCCAACATATAAAAATGAAAACAAGTTTATTTATACATTTGTGTTGTTTACATGATGCATATGAAATACAGATTCAATATTTACTAATATCAATTTATTATTTTATTGTTTATTGTGCAATGTTTGACTCAGGCAACAAAACCACTTATACGGGACACACAAGAAGATAAATAAAATACATTTTTATACAACAGATGATAAACATAAACAAAATATTAAGCAAAGTTAAAGTTGTAAAGAACTCAAAAGTTTAAACTTATTTTCTTATAACATGCTGTGGTAACTTGTTCCACATAGTCTTTGCACTGTGAAAAAATGAACCTTGCCATTGACTGTTGTTAAATTTGTGTTCACATTGTATTTCTTTATTATTTCCTCTTAACTGATATTTATTATGGGAAAAACTGGAAAATAGTTTGAAAAAAACCTTATTTTTGCAATTAATAATTTTATAAAGCATAAATAAAATAAGTTCCCATTTTCCAAATTCTAGAGCCTTCAATCCAAGTTTCATTAATATATCATTATATGATGTATTGTATATGTTACAACTACTATATGTAAAACGGCGTAAAACTTCTTTGCACAGACTCAATTTTATTAATGTCTTTTTATAAATAGGGTGACCAAATTTGACGATTGTATTCAAGCTTAGGACGAACGTTTAGTTTAAACAGTTTTAGCAGAATAGTAGCTTAATTAGTTTTAATAATTTTTAATATTTGATAGGATGAAACTTGTGCAACTTTATATAAATAATTTATGTGTTCATTTCATTTTAAATTATCAGAGATGTATATTCCTAAATCCTTGAAAACTTTAACTGTTGGTATCTTAGTGTTATTGATTAATAGGTCAATCGGGTCAAACGGTTTGGTTTTGCTTAATTGTTAGAATTTTACATTTGTTAGCATTTAAATCGAGTTTTCTTGTTTTTAGCTATTTGTAGATATTACCTAGAGTAGATTGTAAAGAGATATTTAACTCACTAAATTTTTCTGTATCATCTGCAAATAAACTCATGTCATTTTTGATATCAATATTTGAATTGATTTCGTTGATGTAAATTTAAAAAAAAGGGAACTAATTACACCACCTTGTTGTACACCACCGTATATCCTTAAAGGATCTGACAGCGTATCATTAATGACCACTCTTTGTGATCTCCCAATTATTGAACCACTTCACTAAGGATTCATGTAGTCCATACTGACTCAATATTTTTATAATTGTTAGCGTCATACTTAATCGAAAGCTTTTAATAAAAATGAATTTATAAACTACTTTAACATATTCATTTTTGAGATAAGTAACTATCCATGAATGTAAGCATCTAGTAATTTAAAGCATTTTATTTAATTTTATTTAGTTTTTAAAAACATCGTTCTAATAACTTAAGCATTGTCTATTAAATTTATAGTTAAGTTTTTCAAAAACTTCTTAAAGTGATTTTTATTAGTTCTTAAAAAAATATTTAAAGTTTGTTGGTACACAATGAATGTTTTATTTTATTTTAATATTATCTAGTTATTTAGTATTTTAATATTAAAATAGAAAATGAGACAGTAGAACATGAAAACGATGCAAATAAATCTATACACGAAGATATTGACAGTGTTGCAAATTCTCAAAACTGTATTTCTGCTGTACAACCAAATGTAGCTTTAGAATTTCCATCACAGCAAATGGAACAAAATCTATCATTAAGTTCATCAAATGCTGCTAACGGTTTGTTACTATATATTTTTTGTAAATTTATCAAATTATTCGATGATACTTTTGCACGAACAGACAATTTTGCACGGATTGAATTTTCTATTAGTTTTTTTTTCTTTATATTTGGTTTATTTATAAAATTTTACTATCATTGTTACATTTAACCCTTACCCTTGTTCGGTAACTTTTTTTTCTTTTTTTTACTATCACTCTTAACCCTTACCCTATTTCGGTAACTTTTTTTTTTCGTTTTTTTTTTACTATCACTCTTAACCCTTACCCTCGTTCGTTAATTTTTTTTAATTTATTTTCATTTAAAATTTTTCTTGTTTTTTTAATAATAATTTTTAATAGTCATTTTTTATTTTTACTATTACCGTTACCCCTAACCCTTACCCTCGGTCATTATTAGTTTTTTCTTTTTGTTTTTTTATTTATTTATCTTTTAGTATTTTTTTTCTATTTTTTACTCTTGTGCAAAAATGACCCTCTGTGCAATTTTGTCCCCTTGTGCAATTTTTTCTTCGTGAAATTTAGTAACCTCGTGCAATTGACCCGTTCCCATGTAATGTAAGAAAGTTAAGTTCATAGAAGAAAAAGTGTAGAGGTTATTTCCTTAATACTGCCATTGTTTGCTATAAAACAATAATTTTCTATTAACAGTAATATAATTTAAATTTGTATTTAGTATACGTATCAGTAGTACAGTATTTATTTACTAACTCAAAATTTAAAGTTTAATTAAAATATCAGTATCTAATAGACAGCCTTTTTTAATGAAAAAAAGTTATAGAAACATTGTAAAATAATTTAAAGACATAATTTAAATAAAAATTTGAAAAAAAAAAACTTTCACAGTATTTCGCTAACAATTTATATACTGATTTTGATGATTTTTTACACAGCTTAAACGATTTCATTAAGAATATATATTACATAACGTTATGATGAAATAATTGTAGACATGTCAGACCCCGTTTTTTATCAACTCAACGGGTTCGAAATAATATACACGTTCAACGTTGACGACGCAAAATGTGGGAATCTCGTCGTATACCCGCACTGTGCTAAATCGAAAGTTTTCGTTGGTGAATGGACTTTGGTGAGTTTGTTTTATGCGTGTTTTATTTTTTAGATATTTTCTTCAAATATGTAGGTGCTACTTATGTTATTGGTAATTAAGTTACATTTTCTAACATTGTTAAATAGTTTTTATAAAAGTAAATACGCATTAGTCGTATTTTGAATAAAACTTTGAAACATTTCATGCATTAGTAGCTTGTGAAGCTTATCAACATTCAAAGATATAAGATACCAAACCTTTTATAGGAGAAGAGTTATAAATGGTTATAGTTATAAAGTATAATACAGGGTTCGTGCGCGTCAGGCTAAACCAGGCTAAATCAGTTTTTTTGAAAAAAGTTGAAAAACGTCAGGCTAAATCAGTTTTTTTATTTAAAAATTTGAGAATCTCAGTTCTTCTCAGATCAAATGCTTAAAATTTTTGTTTAAAAAATTGAGAAATCTTTTTAAGGTCAAATTGAGATGTGAATTTGTTTCTAAATAACGATTTAGTTATTAAAGACAAAATCTGTCACAGTTTGTAAAAAAAAAATGCTTAAAACTTTTTGTTGAATTTCTAAAAAATTTTAAGAATATCCATTATTTTTTATGAGTGGATTATACACGTCATAATTATGAAAGTTCATAAAAAATACAGTTTAAACATTACAGTTTAGTTAAACAATTTAGCTGTTTGTTTGAATTTGTTTACATCAGCTATGTTTTTCAGATCTTAGTTGGTTAAACTGTTTAATTTCTTATTTAAAGGCTTTATACCAAATGCTTTTTAGATAAAACTCTTAGCAGTTTATATCTTATATATCTTACTGTTTGTTTAAAGTTATTAGAGATATTCACAACATTAAAACTTAGCTTTAAGATATAAGTACTAAGTTTTGTGGGAGTACAAATTTTAGGTACAACTAATTTTTCGTTACAAGAACAAAACATTAAAGGTTTATTTTTTAATTTAAGTGTAAAATTTTTAAATCTGATATGACATCAACAATCACTGTATTTATTAAGAGTTTAGAATTTATAGTTATGTATCAATTTTAAGTATTTGTTAAAATACTATAGTAAACATTTTTTACTTATTTTAATACTCGTGTAAGCGTTTAATTTTAAATTTTAATAAAACACGAAAATGCACGCTGTTTTATTATAAATCTTCTGGTTATAATGTTTTTACTTAGTGCTTAATTAATTTGAGCAATTGTGTTTAGTAGTATATATTACATTTTTACGCAAGATTAGATATAAACTTATTTTAAAACTTATCACTGAATTTGCTATGTTAAAGGCGTAGGGGGGAGGGGGTCAATCACCTTTTTCACAACTTAGTCTTATTTTATTGAGTTGTAACTAAGCTATGAGTTGGTTTTTGCAGATTTTTAAAGCTCAAAATATTTTTGAGATAAAGCTGGTTGAAGTCGGATACTACAATAGTACTAATCAAGAATACAATACCTAAATACCTAAAATGACTTCTAAAGGGGATTTTCTTTACTAAGAAAAAATGTCAGGCTAAATTGGTCTCAGTCAGGCTAAATGAAAAAAATTTCGCGCACGAACCCTGATAATAATCATAGTAAAAACAAAAAATTACTTTATTTTTACTGAAAAACATTTTGCTAAATAACAAATTGAAAAATATTGTTTAAAACGGATTAAATTATTTCAAGGTTGCCTAAAAAACAGGAATCCTGGAAAAAACCTGAACTTTGAAAAATTTTGCAAAAAAAAAACTCGAAATTTAAACAAAAATCACTAAAAAATCTGGAATTTTATACTATTTTTACAAGTAAAGTATTTTCGATAAAATAAAAAATGTATATTACAATGATAAAAAAATATTGTATTTTTATTGTAAAACGCATTTAAAGTAGGTTTACAGTATCTTTTTAATGTTTATATACTTTTTAATACAGTTTTTTACGTTAAACTTAATTTTATACTAAAAATAGACAAAAAAAACTTGTATTTCTAAAAATCTGAAAAGAGTTTTAAAATTTCGGAAAAAATTCTAAAAGCCTTTGGCAAACCTGCAGTTATTGATCATATTTTAGTTTGTTGAATTTTTGTGTATTTGAAAATCATAAAATATATTAAAATTGTACACAGTTTCATTAGTTTTAATTTATTAACTTGAATTAACTTTTGTATATAAAACTGTCACCTCATTGAAAACTTTACAATAACCCCAGTAACTACCCCGTCATAACTAAAAATAGCATTTTATATTTTACATACACTGTTAGACTGCTGAAATTTTACTTAGCTTAACATTAAAACATGTGCTGATAATGTTTTTATGTTTAACTAGTGATCCCTTAAATATACGTTTGAAATTAAACTGTTTATCAATGTTTTGTTTTATTATATATTAAACTATGTAATTATGACTTAAAATTTATCCAGTGCTTTACCGTCGAAGAAGGTGAAAATATCGCGTTCGAATTAAACGGAACAAGTACAGCGATGACCTCAAACACCACTTACCACGTGCCAAAAAATTCAAGCTACTCCATATCCAACAACAGTGACAAAAACATAAAAGTGCACTTTATGAGTTTTTTAGAAAAGTAGTTTTTTTTTTTCAAAGTTTGACATTTATCTTAATTTATTTTTTATGCTTCTTTTTCTTGCCATTTTGATACACTTTAATACACACACTTTTTATTATTCTCACTAGTAAACGAAAACGATAAAATTTATTTTTTGACAAGCTATTATTAGGTATGAATATTGTGTTTATACCTCTAAATACTCTATACTTAATGTTACTTCTAAACGCTTTGAAATGTTTTTGTGATGCCTGTTTTTAATATTTAACTGTTTTTCATAGTGTTTTGTAGAAATATATTTGTAAATATACTTTTTGTCAATAATTAGGATTTTCTGTGTTTATTTGTTGTTTACTTCAATAAAAAACAAACATCTCTTTAGTTAGTTTTGTGTATTAGTTTATACCAGTTACGTAGCTTGGTACATTTCTGCAAATCTGCAGAAACATATTCTTTTGTGCGAAAAAACTTGTTTTTGTTTCAATTCTTCAGCTTAAAAAGGCCCTGCTTTCTTAGCTTTTAGTATTCATTTATACTTAGTTTGAACTCTTGAGAGATATATTTGAAATAGATGTACCCTTTAGCAATTCCAATTCTAAAGGAATTAATCACATCTAAATTATGTACAACTATTTCATTTGTCAAAAAGCTATGCATTGTAAAATTGAACGACCATGGATTCTCAGAAGATTTCAAATTTCCTCTTTTTCCAAATTAGCCTCATTTCCTCGTGGCATATCTTTCTTATTTTTACTTTTAACACAAAAAAAGTACTTATGTTCGATAGAAAGTTTTTTTGACGCAAAAAACCTTGGAAAAAATGGTCATTTTAGCTTTTTTTTTTATTTTAGTCAAAAAAATCTCAAAAATAAATTAAAACTTGTTTTTTTAGATTGAAGTTATTTACTTTATAATTAGGTTTTTTCATATTAAACATCTAGGCAAAAATATAATACTTTTCCTTAGCAGAACTAATGAAAACACTATTTTTTGCAAAATTATGACTGAAATATCAAAGACTTTATTTTTTATCTTACCATATGAGTTTAACTAGTAAGTTAAATGTTTTATTTTCTTAGTTTAATTCATATTGATAAATACGACCCTTAAAAGTTTACCTTTTTTAGGGTATATCACTTTTTTTCATCCATAATCCAAAAAAACAGAATATTTTTGCATGTAAGGAAAATTAATTATTTACAACTAAGTGTCATACTAGGGACAAAATGTGATATAATATAGTCAAAATCAATCGCTAATGATAAGAAAAAGAAAGTACTGATTATAATATTGATATAGCAATCTCGATCATAGTATATGAAAAAAAATTATTATGTTAGAAACAATATTGCTATATAGTTTTGATTTTTATTACATCAAAACAATAATAACGAAATAAAAATTAATAATGAGATAACAACAATAATGATAACATCAATAATAAGTATATAAATCTTTTTGTTATTATACATGTTATAATTCTATATTTATTGTTCTATTTATTATTACTAACATATTATACATTGTGTTATTATTTTTGAATAAGTTCAAAATATACTGTTGATAAAAACTTTTTTTTCTATTGGTTTGTTTAGTCATAATTTTCAATAGGTTATCAAAGTACGTCGAAGTAATTATTTTCTTCTTCAATAAAAAAATATTTAGTTGATTTAGTAAGGTGCTGGTGCTTTAAAATTACTAATATTTTTTAAACAGTAGACCCGCTTTTTTTTACTTCAATAAACAAGCTTTTTGTAAACAATTTTGAGTAATTATATCACTTATAAAGGTCTTTAGATAGCTCAAAAAACAACTTAAAAGCTAAAGAATTTTTTTTTATTGAAAATATTTACGAGTTACAAATACCACGTGTCGTCTTTTACTTGATGATTTTATTAAATTGTAGAGAATATTTGAAGTAAATAATAACTTTCTCCATATTTTTATTTCAGCTTTAAAATTGATGAATGGGTAATGGTACCTGAAAGAAACCTATTTGAAAAAGAGAAATATACAAAAATTCGACAGTTGCATGACTACTAATTTACACTTAAATTACCTTTAAGTTTAGATCCGTGTTAAAAAATAGGTTACTATCTAATAAATAAGTTGCAAAAAAATAAATTAAGTTTCTTTTAGTTTTTCAACTACATTTAAAGTACTTTTTGTAAAAATGCAAATGTCCAGGAAATGAGAACTCTGTATGTAGCTTTCATCAATTTTAAAAACACTTTTCGATTAAGTAATGTAAAAGAACTGTTTGCGACATTGTTAAAGACTAACAACAATTATGACAATATAATATCAAAACTTTAAGATTTTTTTAATAAACACCTTTTTTAAAACTCAATTTATCAACTATACTGGAAACAGCATAAATGCTTGTTAAATCTCTTTACTTTGTTTTTTAAATAAGAAGTATAATTTAACAATTACTAACTATTATTTCAATAATCATTTAATTATAAAAAAAACATGTATTATTTTACTTTCCTTTTAATATATGAGCAAATTTAAAAATCTACCTATAATATGTAAAATGTTTTATATAAAATAAAATATTTTAACTGGAAATTTTTGAGAAAAAAAAAAGTTTGAAATCATAATTTTATTCGTTACGGTAAAACTGTATTTTAAATAATCATGAGAGCACAGTTTACTCAAAACAATAAACAAAACGTTTGTTTACTTTTACTGCAAAATATATGTGATCTGTTTTTTCTGAAAAAGTTGTTTTGTAGCTGGAGCGCGTTTTAAGCTTTGCCTGGTGATTCTAAAGCTGGGTGACTAAGAAAAGTCACTTAGTTTGGTTTCTGTATAACTGTTAAGGTACTTATTTTTTCGGCTAGAAAATATTTTGTGTTTAGGCAATATCACAGTAACAGCCTGTGCAAAATTTTAGACAATTAAAAGCAACTTTCACCTCTGTTAAACCACCCCAATAATACGTATGGAAATCCAAAAAATGCGACCTTTGAGTTTTAAGCTAGGTTTTGTTTACATACGGCAAATTATCACACAAACACACTGTGAACAACTTGAAACAATTTAAAGAATTTATATTGCGGTATAGCTTGAGTTTATGTAATTTTTATCACTCTTTGTAAGTTTTCTTAAACTTCCAGTTTTTTTTTCAAAAAATAAGAAATGCTACTTTACTACTTACTCTCAAAGTGCTGAGAAAAGTTAGTTAATGTTATGAAAAATAAATGGAGTTAAAACTGCTTACGATAATAACTTTCTCATAAAAGCAACCACATAGAGTAACTTAAACTTTTTGTAAACAAAAACATTAATCAAACTAAATTACTTTATATTCTTTTCATTTTATATCTTAATAAATTTTTTAACCGAAAGAAAACAGGTAATCAGTATATATATATAGATAAAAATACGAAGCTAAACAAAAAATGAACTAATTAAACTATACTAAGTTAACAAAAAACTTGTTAACCTAGAATACTGAGCTTTGTAGTGATATTTGTAATTTGTTAATTTTTATCCAGTTTACTACGGAAAATCAAAATAACGAAAAAAATTGTAACATTGTCTTAATACTTTTTAAGTTCTTAAATTAGATAATCAAATGAGGTATAGTAATGCTTTCAAAAAATCTAAAAATATTTTCTCATTTTTATCTATTGCTTTAAAAGTTAATAAAATTGCTAGATGCATACTTTTCTTAGATTTTACTTTTTCAAAAAAACACAAAAATAAAACTAAGTATTACATAATTTTATTTTTTAACAAATGAAAAATGAAGTAACACAACCTTAAATTTTTTTCAAAAACAAAAGTATGGTTAAATAAAGTGAGTACCAACTTTGAAATATAAAGTGTATGAGAAATATAATGAACATTTTTACTTTGTTGGTTTAGAATGCATGTAAAACAATACAAAGTGTATTTCTACAATTTTATTAAAAAAAAACGTTAGCGATTTTTTTAAGATTCTAACAACTGTATCAGTTTACTAAAAAACACTACCAAAAATAAACTTAGTTTAATAAAACATAAAAAACAAGTTTTATAGTATATAAATTATAGACCGAATTTATAAACTACACGAAAATTTTTTGAAAGAAGTTTAGAACTCTCCAAAAAACTCTTAGCAAGCTTTTTATAAAGCTTCTCAAATGCAGTTACAAATTAATGTTGTGACATCAGTTACAAGAAAAGAATTCAAAATTTTTCAAAAAGTATAAAAAAACCAATAGGAGTGTGTTATTTTTGATATCTTCCAGTACAACTTCGGTAATCTCTTAAAAAGGTTCAAAATTGTGTTTTAAGCTCAAAAAAAATCGGTTGATTTGTCTCACTCCAAAAGCTAGCCACTAAGGTTTCGAATTAGAAAACTGTTCAAAAATAATGGGCCTAAATTTTTAAAGTTAGCAATTTTTTTTTAAATAATGAAACATTTTTAAATGTTATATTTTGGGGTAATGTGGTTTAGGGATAAGGTTGTAGATTTAAATATAAACTTTTAAAATATAAAAAGTTATAAAAGTTTTTTATAACTTTGCCGACCCAGCTTTTGCAATTTTGTAGTTGTACTTGCCGGTTTTTCAAGCTATCCCTAACACCAGTTGTAGTAATTTTATTTTGTCTATGTTCTTCAAATAATCTCCTAATTGATTACTTACTGTTTGTATTGTAATTTGTGTTTAAATGGCATAAAACGAGATACTTTTAAAAGCGATGTTAACTAGAAAACAATATATTATTTTACCATGTCCCAGACTATCATATATATCCTTAAATTTTTTATGAGCTTTTCGTTGGTATATCAATAAGACAGTGGTTGAGTTATGCGTCAGAGAGGTAATGATCAACTCCCAGGTCTTCAAATTCACAGCCTCAGCCAAACACCTTTAGATCATGGGCAGTGCTATCAGCCATTGCAGAATTAACTTTTTCAAATATGTCTCATGCAGAATATTTGTAGCTTGTTGTAACCGATTTAGTTTCATCGTTGGTTTCTAAAACTCTTCTAAACTTTTACAAGACTCTGTAGAAATGCTAAAGGTTACTAAAGTCCGTTGCTGTCCATTAATAGTGACAAATTGAACAAAATAGTTGCCAACACCACTCATTCTGGATCAAGAAATGGAATATACAATAGTTGAGTTGATACTTATCATCATCTGTACAGTGATTTAGCAAAAAACCATTTGCTTCTACATACAGATCTAGTCTGTTAGTATCAGAGGATGCTGGCCAAGTGTTTGTAACGTATGGTTTATTAAGCTTGTAAACATTCATTTTAATTTTTTTCATTTAACCCTGCTTTACTGCATTTAGCCGAGAAAAACACCCAATGCAAAACTAAATTAAATGCAATGTCTACTTGACTGTTTACTTGCCTTTATCTACTATCCTTAATTCAAAATAACATTTACCAATACAAAGAGTAAATTTTCCATTAGGAAGTTCTTTCAAGAACGGAGACAAAACGCAATTACACAATTGGTGTCTTGAAAAACTTGCAAGTAAAATCGCTAACTTGCAAATGCTGAGTAAGCAGATATTTAAAAAAAAAAAGTTTATGTTTAATATACACCAGGGTTTCCCAAAGTGAGGGTGATTTTAGTAAGTAAGATAGTAAGGGCGGCAATAATTAGTAGAGGGGCAAAGAGGGGGAAGGTAACTTAAACATTTTTACATTTACACTAGATATTCTTTAGTTGCAGATGAAGAAGAAAAAAAAGATCTTAAGTGTTTTAAATGGTAGTTTTTGAGTAGTATTGGTGGAGGGGGCAATAGCCTTTTTAATATCTTTAAAGGGGGCAATTAGAAAAAAAAGTTTGGGAATCCCTTATCTATCTACACCCTTATCCCTAACCAACTTTACCCAAAAATATAAAAATAAATATTTCTAATATTTATAAATAAACAAAATATGAATTAATTTAAAACACTTTGTTGACTTAAAAAATTTAGGTTTAAAGAAAAAAGACAGTTCTCCTAACCCGTTACACAGTTGTATTATGGTAATAGGGATTAGTAAAGTAGAATAATACAACAATCAAAACAACACTTACATTTTATTTACATAAACTAAACAACACAAAGATACAATTACATTTAAACTACACTAGAACTACATTTAAACACAAATGATAATACAATTTTAATAAGCATCTTATAACTTAATCAACAAAGATTCTTAAATTTAACATGTTTAAAATTCATCTTAACTTAAAGCACACTAATAACCGCCGAATGCTCTGCCGAAACTGCATATATAAGCATTAAAAAACGCATCACTTCTCTCAAATAAATAATTTAATTGTGGGAGAACTTACCAAAATGCATTATTTATACAAAATATTCCCACGCCCTAAAATCATAAAACATTTATTACTTATGATTCCCGTTTTAAATAGATTATTTTTAAAAGTTCCCACAACATCGGTACACTCCAACCCAAAATCTTTGGTGGATAGCTTTTGGAGCTGGACAACTCAATTTAATTATTCTTTTTAGCTTTAAACACAATATGTAACCTTTTTAGAAGGTTACAAAAAAGAAGAGGTTTTAAACATAACCCCAAAAAAATCACCACTAAAAAATAAGAACAGTAAACTACTTTTGTGGTGTTAAGAATAAATTTAAAAAAGGAAAAACTCGCGAACTTTTTTGTCAACATTTTTACATCTTTTATTTTTCTTACTAAGTTAAGGTAAAAAAATCCGATTTTGCGTTTCACTCTATTTTACTTTAATATTTTAATAATGTCTCAGCAATTTTAAAAGATGCAAATATTCTTGAGGTTGTGTTTTAAGCAATTTTTTTCGCTAGATGTTTCAAGTCCTTTTTTGCATTTCGCAATCTTAAGCTCCTTTTTCTCGTTAGCAATCTTGAGCTTGAGGGATTTCCCGAAGCTGAAAACGCGTGCCACTTCATTTATCACCGCCTCGTTTCCACCATTCAGTTCTGGTAACTCCAGCGCAGTTTTACTGTTCACTTCATCGCTTAAATTCAGCTTGTTCGTTCTCATTTGCTCGACTAGTTCGTTTTCGTTAAACAGGTCTGTTGTTGAAAATAATCATTTTTACTTTTTGAAAGTGTTGGTAGTAAGATTTAAAGCGTTGGTAAACAATCTTTTAGGCATAGACCCAATAAACCTTAAATGTATTGTCACACGAACGTCTTTTAATGATTATCTGACCACAAGCACATTTTGAAAGCAAACATTTTGATATAGTAGTACTTGAAATTCTTAGTAAAAAATTTTATAAACTGTTATTTTACTTAATATCTGAAAATAAAATCTATTTTGTTCACATAAAACCAACAATATTATTTTATTAACTCAATAGTTAAAATAATAATAGTTAAGACAAGTTTAAACTATTTGTACACTAAAAATGCAGCATTATAATGAAATTTATAATTTATAATACTAAACAACAAATAAATACTTACTTTTTAACCTGTTCTCCCAAACAAAAGGTTTTTTAGATTTTGTTTTGCATAAATTTATAAAATTGTCACCGTCTGTCTTAATTTTAGATAGTCTAGAATGTTTTGTATTGTTTTCCAGATCTACTTTTTTTTATCTGTTGGTAGTTTGTATATTATACAGTTTTACTTGAAACTAAAATTAATTAATACAGCTATATATAGTTTGAAATTTTACTACAGTAAAGAAAAAAAGACAGTCTAATTAGATAACTCTAGTTTAGGGATGAGCAACGTTTTCTAATCAAGGGGCCGGATTCGGAAAAAGTTAGTCTTTGGTGGGCCGGAGCATTTCGAATTAATTATTTACCAGGTCCAGTATCCGGATCCAGCCAGATAACGGCTTTTTATATCCGGAACCGGCCGGATCTTAATTTGAAAGTTTTATCTGGATCCCTATTTATACTAATTTTAAATCGGTTTATATCAACTAAGATTCGGATCCGTCGGTTTATATTTTAAATAAAAGTTTTAGATACAGCCCGAATCTGACTTTATGGATACGGTTAATTACTTTTTTGAATCCTTCTAATTCGCAAAACTTTCTCAAATCTGACAACTTAAGATGTAGAGGAAATATGCCAGACGTTATATAGTGTCTATAAATAGAGTTGACATGGTAATTGACGAAGTTACGTATGTAAAATATCGTACTTAGAAAAAGCACTTTGCTCGGGGTAATTTGACAAAAAGATATTCCAAGTAAGTTAGAACAACACAAAATATTAGAATAGAATGGTATATTTATTGGTACACATTAATTTGAAAAGCCATTTTCAAACATGTAAAGTCAAATTCTTACAATTTTGTTAAGTAAAATTATGATACGAAACTTGATTTTTAAAAAATACTTTATAAGCCTTTGCGGGCCTGTCACTTTGCTCCCGAGCCGTTCATTTTAGTTTGCGGGCCGGATCCAATTAAAATTTAAACAACGGTTGAGGACCGGTCATTTTCATTTTGCGAGCCCGATCCGGCCCGCGGGCCGTACGTTGCCCACCCCTACAGTCTAGTTGTATACCATAAAATGTTCAGTTTTTTGTATATGATTTAGTTTTATCTCAAAAATTTTAGTTTTTTAGTTTATCAGGAGAGTTTTAAGTATGTGAAAGATTAAAACATATTGTAAAGTTTGAAATATATTTTCTCTCATGTTTACAAAATTTTATGAACATCAAAGATACCATTTTGTATATTATTTTTAAGTTTTCTATTCCTTGCTTCAGTTTGAATCTCTCTGATTTCTTTTGGTTCACCTTGGATGCGTTCCATTCTCTTTTTACTTGTTTTAGTTTTATAAGCTAAAATATTTTGAATTTTTGCTTAAGTTTAGTGATTGTAAACGACCAATATGTTGCAAACGCCTTTAAAAGAGAACAAATATATCTAATGCATTATTTAGATCTGAATACAAATAGTTAATAGTTATATATTAATTGATGAGTTAAATAAAACGTTTTAAATGAATTACTTATGCAGAGTGCAAAGCATAAACTAAAAGTTTGGGTACTAAAATTAATAAAGATCGAGATTAAACTCTTTAAAAAAAAAAAACTATCAAGGTAATAAAAACTATTCTGAGTGACTACAAAGTAGCTGGAGTCAGCCTGAGTTTAATTAAAACACTTCAAAAAAAATTCAATCTTATCTTAACTTTGAGATAGTTTGCATTTAGCTTTTTTTATATAAACATAGTTATTATTTTTCAATAGAGGAGCTGCAAGGTTTAAAGTTTTACTAACAGTTAAAAACGATCCTGTTAAAATAGCAACAATGAAATTTTCATAGATTAATTACAAAAACAGGGTTGCTGGTCTTTGAGGAAAAAGAGCCAGCTTGAGTTGGCTGGAATTTGCAAGCAAATTTAAGTATAAATAATACAAGACATAACCCGAAAATAATCTATCATAAATATTTTCTAAATCTTCAAATTAGCCTGGCTTAGTATGAGCAGGGTTGCCACTCGTTTTTTCACTTTTTTCCAGGCTTTCAAATTTCTTCCAGGTTTTAAAAGTACACATTTTTGGGTCTATTTTTAGTTTTAAGTTAATTTCTAATTAAGAAACTGTGTTAAATAGTATAAAAATATTGAAAAAAATACTGTAAAGTTACTTTAAATGTGTTTTTAAATAAAAAAAACTTTTGATGATGACAAAAAATTTTAATTATATGATAGATTTTTGTGTCAACCCGAAATTTTACATTTGAAAATGTTTAAATTATTCAAAATTCCAGGTTTTTCCAGGTTATTTTAGCCTAAATTATCAAATTCCAGGTTTTTTAAGGTTTTTCCAGGTTTCCAGGTAAAGTGGCAACCCTGTATGAGTGTCTGACAGTTTCTATTTGTACATTTGCATAAGTTTATAATTAAATTTATCAATCTACAAACCTTAATCAACTCAACATATAAAAATTAGTACATAGTAAACAAGTATTTCCAAGTTTGAGTATATGAGTGTCCTGTACATTAGTCTGTAAATGAAACAATTTGGTTTGCAAAAACAATTTTTTTTAAGTAAAAAAGTTTCTCATAAACATTTTATTTTATATTATATTTTTTAGTTCATTTAAATGTTTCTTTGCAAGTTTAATTTTAAAACATAAACATCAAATATTTATAACAGAAAATCTATATAAACTACATGTAAAATTATATACGTAAAAAGTAAATTATTGAAATTTTAGTTTATTACTGCAATGTGGACAGCTTTTGTACAACATGGAAAATACTTATATTACCCAATTTTATTTATTACGTTATCAACTTACTGAGTCCAAGAAACAGAAGCCATCCAACCCACATACATAAGATTTTTTGTTTTACCCATTGGTTATTGAAGAAAATAATAAAATATAAACTTAGAAGACAACTGCTACAATGCCATTCTGTCTTTTTTTCACATTTCATAAGCACAAGCAGTAAACTGTTTAAACAGTTTCAAATGTTATCAAGGTGAACGGGCCAAAATTGCACGAAGTCAAAATAGCACGATTATACTTTTGCAGGAGGGAACAAAATTCATGAGGGGTTAAACTGCACAAAGACAAATTTGCACCAAGGGTTATTTTTGCAGGAGTTACAACTTGCATGAGAGTAAAAAAAAAGAAGAAGAAATTTAATAATAAAAAACAAAAAAAAAAACTAAAAGAAAAATTATAAAAAAGTTACTTACCGATAGCAAGGGTTAGCGGTAACAGTGATAGTAAAAAATAAAATTATAAAAATAAATAATAAAAATAATTATTATTAAAAAAAAAAAAATTACCGACCGAAGGTAAGGGTTAGGGGTAACAGTCATAGTAAAAATAAATTAATATTAATAAAAAAAAAATTTAATTTCAAACAGAGTTGAGAGTTTTTGTAAAAAAAAAGTAAGCTTGAGTTACATCACACCATCCAGATTTATTAGAAGTAAAAAAAATATTAAAAAGACAAAAAAATGTAAGTATTTAAAAAAACTTTACATCTAAAAGAATTTAATTTAAAAAACTATTAATTACAAAAATTCTCTGAGGCAAAGAAAACATACCTGAAATAGCCTCATATTTTCAAAAATTGTAAACTAATTTAAGACGTCCTTTTGAAGTGGTAACTTTAAAAACAAGTTATAAAATTAAAGTATTGTTAAACTATGAATAATAACAAAAAATCCTGATGAATTTCAAACTACTAGTAAATAATCAATTTCGAAAAAAATAAAATTAATATATTAGTTTAAGTTTAAACAAATGCTGACCTTACTTTTTTTATCTTCAAACAAGTTTGATATGGCCTGAGTCAGGATGGCCACTAGTTTTTTTGAAATTTTTTCTAGGTTTTTTGTTTAATCTTAAGGTTTTTTAAGCACAAGTATTTTTTTGTATCTTATCTAGTAGAAAATTAAATTAATGTTAAAAAAATTTATAACTAGTATTAAATTAGTTTAAGGCTACTTTAAATGTGTTTTAAAGAAAACTTAATTCTAGAAAATATTTTAATTTTTTGGTTTATAACAGTTGTTTATCTTTTCTACTCTAGGTCATGTGATTTTACATGTAAAAAATGTACAAAAATCCGAGTCATTGCAGGGTTTACAAATTTTAATTTTTCACAGTATTCCAGGTTAGATTGGCCATCATGTTCTGCGTGTAGCAACCCTAATCATTTAAAATATTATTCAACAATAAAAAAAAATTCTTAAGTAGTACTACTCAAACGTAAGAAATTTTTTTTTAGAAAAATAAAAATTAAAATTCTTTAAAGATCAGTAAAAGTTAATAACTACCATAGTTTCATTAATTCTTTTATATATACAGGGTTGCCACTCGTTTTTTCAAATTTTTTCCAAGTTTTCCAAATTTCTTCCAGATTTTTAAAAGTACACATTTTTGGGTTTATTTTTAGTTTTGGTTTATTTCTGTTTAATAGACTGTCTTAATTAGTATAAAATATTAAAAAGATACTGTAATATTTCTTAAACAGGTTTTTAATAAAAAAATTTTTGATAATGACAAAAATCTTAATTATACGATATATTTTTTTGTGTCTAATCAAAGTTTCATAACTGAAAATGTAAAATTTATCAAGAATTCCATGCTTTTCCAGGTTTTTTGATAAAACTTCCAGGTTTTCCCAGTTTTTTTTTTTAAATTACTCATATTCCAGGTAAAGCCGCAACCCTATATATATTTGTTTACTATTTATAAATTCTAAAGAAGTCAGGGGTTAAACTGTTTTAAAGAAAATTTTTTTTAAAGAAATAAAAAAAACTTTTCTGAGTGACTATAAACTAGCTTGATTCAGCTGTTTTTATTTATATTATCTCAAAAAATCAATCTTAATTTAATTTTGAGATAGTGTGCATTGTGCATTCTTATAATTATTACTTTTAAGTTGAGTAGCTGTAAGGTTAAAACAAACCTGTGAAGTTAGCAACGATGATATATTCATAAATAAATTACAAAAACAGGGTTGCCACTCTTTTGAGGAAAAAGAGCCAGCTTGAGTTGGCTGGAATTCATAACAGGGTTGCCACTCGTTTTTTCAAAAATTTTTCCAAATTCTTTCCAGGTTTTTAAAAGTACACATTTTTGGGGTCTACAAGTTTAAAGTTAAGTTCAAGGTGAGAAACTGTGTTAAATAGTATAAAAACATTAATAACATACTGTAAAACTATTTTAAATATGTTTTTAGTAAAAGAAAATTTCATGATGACAAAAAATTTTTATTTATATGATAAAACTTTTGAGTTAAATCAAGTTTTACTACTGAACATGTGAAAAAATTTTAAAATTTAAGGACTTTTCAGGTTTTATTAGTGATTACTGTTCAAAATTCCAGGTTTTTCCAGGTTTTTTTTTTGCCTAAATTGTTAAATTCCAGGTTAAGTTGCAAACCTGTTATAAGCAAATTAAAATATAGTTAATAGGAGCTAAAACCTTAAAAAAAAAACTATAATAAATATCTTGAAAATAAAGTTAGCCTGACTTAGTTTGAAGGTCTGACAGTGTTTACTTATTTATTTTCATAAGTTTAAAAGTAAAACTATCAATCTACAAGCCTTAATTAACTCAACATATAAATTAAGTATAAATAGAACATGTGTTTCGAAGTTTGAGTGTGTATTGGAAACAATTTGGTGTGCAAAGTTGTTTTTAAACTAAATAGGCTCTTATAAAAAATATATTATTTTATTTTATAATTTTAAGTTCATTTAAATGTTTCTTTACAAGTTTAAATATAAATAATTAAGATAAAATGGTTGTATTAGAAAATATATATATAGTATTTAATAAATTGAATTTCCTAAATTGTTAATAATTGAAAAATGTATTATAGTACTGCAGTGTGAACTGTGAACAGCTGTTGCACACATGGAAAACATTTATATTAATAAATTTTGTTAATTACATTAACTACTTACTGAATCCAAGAAAAAGAAGTGTTCCAATCCACACACATAATGTTTTGTTGACTTCCCTATTAATTGTTGTAAAAAAGAATAAAGTAAAAACTTAGAAGAAATTGCTAGAATTCCAATCTGTCTTTTTCACATTTCATAAGCATAAAGCAGTTAATTATTTTTACAGCTACAAAATTTATCTAGAAAACGGACCAAAATTGCACGATTATACTTTTGCACGAAGACAAATTTGCACGAGGGAACAAAATTGCACGAGGTGATAAAATTGCACAAAAGATTAGTTTGCACCAATGGTCAATTTTGCACGAGAGTAAAAAAAAGGAAAAAGGGTTTATATTAAAAAACAAAAAAAACAAATTAAAAGATAAATTAATAAAATAAAAAAATGGAAAAAAAAAGTTACTGTAAGGGTAAGGGTTAGGGGTAACAGTGGTGGTAAAAACAAAAACATGAAAATAATTAATTAAGATTATTAAAAAAAATAGAAAATATGTAAAAAAATGATTAAAATGAAAAAATGGCTGAGGGTAAGGGTTAGGGGTAACAGTCATAATAAAAATAAATTAATTAAAATTAATTAATAAGAAAATTATACAAAAATAAACAACTTGTGCAAAAATGTCTCCGTGCAAAAGTGTGTTTGTGCAAAAGTATCATCGCGCAATTTTTTTCCCTCATTCAATTTTTGTCCCTTCGTGCAATTTTGTACGCTCGTGGAAATTTGACAGCTAGCTGTTATCCAGGGTCTTGAAAACAAAACAAATAAAACTATAGTTTAAAAAAGTCAGCTTAATTTAAAGTTTTCTTTAGCGGGCCACATTTACATGCTCGTTCGCCGCAGCTTTACTTTGCACACCTTTAAGATAAGAAGCAAGCTTGTTGACCAAGATTTACACTTTGAGGGTAGCACTTTGCTGACCCCTTTGTTAAGCATAGCAGTTCGTAAAAAATAATTGTTATTGTTTTATTTTAAATGGTCGGATTTTTAGTCTTTTTTATTCTTTGTATAGCTAAAAATCTTGTAATTATAAATTTTTTATTGTTTATTATACTCAAAACAAAAGTTTAGCCCTGGTATTTTCGAACAATCAGAAACTTATTAGCAGTAGCACTTTGGTGGTCACAAGCTTTTTTTTGTTGTGAAGCCACTTTTCAGATTAATAACAAGAAATAAGTAACTTAAAATAAATCTTCAAAATTAATTA